>NW_027554059.1:0-136010 GCF_045843805.1 Urocitellus parryii
TCTCTAAGCTCCTGCCCAAAATTAATCCTTTTACTTTTAGGTGAGGTCACGAGATTCTTTCACAAATTCTGGAATTTCCACAAAGGGCAATTAAAGGCCACTATCTGTGTGAATGTCACACACCTGTATGCAGACACCGACAAGGCACTTGATACTCAGTATGTAGTAAACTCAGGTTGCTGAAAGATGGACACACACATTGCATAAAAGCTGTGTGGGGCCCCAGAAGCAGCAATGAGCATGGCAACTAGGGGAGGTGCTCCCACCTGGACCATGTGCAGGTCCTAAGACAGCCCCAGCCAGAGCAAAACAAGAAGTTGAACAAGAACGGGAGCAGCCACCCCAACCCAGCAGCAGCCACCCAAAACCTGTTTCAAAAAGTTGCTCAGGGACTCCCTAAGTTGGGGAAACTGACCTCCAACCTCCAATCCTCCTTCTCAACCTCTCAGTCACTGGGATACAGGCAGCACCATCCACCCAACAGGTGTATGTTTATATGTAAAAAGCAAAGCTTCTTAAAAAATATTTTTGCAACATTGAAGTTGAAAATGCAGTTGCTCAACCTCTGAATGTTGACACACAAATGTGCACATTACTGAGATGTCATCTGTCCCCATTCAGTGAGCAGGTTTTAAAGCTGGATGCTGAACAGCTCTGGTGAGAATACAAGAGACAGAGGCCTGGGCAGATCCCTGGGAGATGTGGCCATAAATACTCTGCTCTCAGAATCCTTTGGCAGCACCCATCCAGGTTCTCAGCATGTGTCCCTTCCTTTATCTAGCATGTCTAAAGCTAGGTACATATCCTGCCAGCACTTGAAATGGCAAAAACTGGAGCCCTCAGTAACATCCATGTACAAAGAATGGGTGGCAAAATCTGCTCCCCATGCACAAGGGGACACTGTGGCTGCTGAGGAGGGTCTGTGACCACAGGGACAGAAATCAAGGAAGCTTATATGAAAAAACATATTGATGTGTCAAGTTGTCTCTGTAGAGGACTTCATTTGATAGAAGACACATAATGATGTAAACATGAACATACAAATAAATCTAATTAATGCATGTTAGAGTGCTTTGGCCTTATTGCACAGGTTTTGGTACAGGACTAATGGTACCAGATGAGAGGCTGAGTGCTAAGGCCTGGCCTCTAACAGTGATTGCTCAATGTGTGGGGTCCATCCCAGGAGCAGCAGGTAGGGTGACGTTGGGTCCACAGAAAGGAATCATACTGGAAATTCTGATTACATTCTCTTTCCTGTCCAAGAAGCATCATTCTAAACACAACTTGGATGAGCTTTAAATAGCCTGGTATGTATGTAATATTACTTATGAATTAATTGGAGGCAAAAAGTCACACGTGCAGCCCAACCAATACATCAGTCGAGATGTGAGAGTGATTGGAAGCTGCACAGTTTGTCTTCAAATTTTCCTCTTGATCAGTTCAAAGTATGAGACTATAAAATACAAAAACCTGGGGCTGGGGATGTGGCTCAAGTGGTAGCACGCTCGCCTGGCATGCGTGCGGCCCGGGTTCCATCTTCAGCACCACATACAAAACAAAGATGTTGTGTCCACCGAAAAGTAAAAAATAAATAAATAAATATTAAAATTCTCTCTTTTTCTCTCTCCTCTCTCTTTAAAAAAAAATACAAAAACCTGCTCCTAGTGACATTACCAAGAAGAGAGGACTTTCACAATATTAAAATCTAGGAAAGTAAACTTTAACAACCAGATTAATTTACCAAATAATGATATGGACAAATAAAATATGATTGTTATTTAATGATTTTGTTTACACTGAAAAAATATTTATATATTTATTTATTCATTTATTTTTGAGATGGGATTCTCTGTATTTCTCAGGCTGACCTCAAGCTCATGATCCCCCTGTCTCAGTATACCTAAATCCTGGGATTACAGGTGTGACCCAGCATATCTGGCTTTAACAATTTTAAAATAAGATGGTCATTCTGCCATGACGCCATCCTGAGTCATTCCACCAGTGCTCAGAGCAACCATGCTGAATCACAGTGACACCCCAAATTAAGGAAAGTTCAAGTATGTAGAGAACATTCCCCTAGCAGTTGGGAAAAGTCCACTTAATTCTTTTGAATACAACAAGCCTTTGGCTATACTTCTTTCTCTTGTCAAACACTGCAGGGAAGAGGTTGGGAACTGTGCCAAGAGGCTTTCAACTCTACTTCCCTGTAATCATGATTGCATTAACAGTATATTAAGACGTCACAAACATGGCCAGGGCTATGGTACCTCTCAGTATGGCAGGGGTGGCCTGATAATAAGAGTCAGAAGACATGGGCACATTATAGGCTCCCACTTGGTCATTACTGATCAGTCCAGTTCATTATCACATCAAATGTATAAAATGTCTCCCAGGATAAGACCACCAGGTTTGCAGGCCTCTGCTGGATTTTGGGTTTTAAAATAGAAGTTGTCCAGCCATGTGTGGCCTCACCATTTGAGGTAACTGGTATGACTCAATTAAGAGACAATAGCATATCTTGCTTTGAGATTTATTCAAAGTGTTAACATAATATTGGATCTCTCAGATGGTATAACCTATGCATTCATCCCTTTACTCTCAGCTATTAGATATTCTCCAATATAGTGAAACAAAAAATTTTTCATTTTGTGAGAAATGTAAAGGGAAAAAATACTTTGCTGGTTTCTATTCCTGGCATCAGAATTCTAGTTCAGCCGGTGCCTGCCTTCCCATTTATTCAGTGTGGGAATACCTGGGTACAAAGCAAGTGGGATAGCTCAGCCACTTGGTAACCACCATATTTACTATGAACACTAATATATTTCCAGATGTGCTGAAAGCAAAGCCCACCATATCAGAACCTATGAAATTGTAACATCAAGGTTTAAAAATCAAAAGAATACAAGTACGATGAGACCACTTTATCTCCACATGAAAAGAATGGCTTATTTTACCAGAATCCTCTCATGCAAAATAATCCATTGGCATATGAACTTATTCCCCAAACCCTCCTCACTGAATCTCCCATATAAATCTCCCAAAACATTGTTTCACCCCCTCATGTTGAATGAGACCATGTGGGGACAAGTGCATGGAGTACTGCATGCATGGCATACATTAAGGGTGTCTGAGTGGCAGGACACTCCCCTTGTGCTAGGCATGTTAGTGGCAAACCACTTACCCCATAGGCACAGCCCTGGGCATAAGGCTGTGTGTTGCAGTCCCTTAGCTTGCTCCACAGCCCACTCCTCAATTGGTCGCTGCAGTGACAGTTGGCCAGAAATTATATTGGTGGCTTTAGCCTGCAGCCAGCACAGGCTTCATAAATGAAGGTTCAGCGACGTGAGAAATCCTAAGGGAGTTTGAATTAAAGAGACAGACTCTAATTACCTTTAAACCAGCTCCAGGATGGCTTCTCCTAGCTCTAGCCTCCAGCTACCTATTATGGTAGCAAGGTTTACTGAAGAGGCTAGCAAGAGAGAACACTCCAGGTAGTGGACTTTTACTGGGGAACAAAAAATTCTGGGGAAAATCCCATCCAATGAAGATTAAGGGGGGCAGTGTCCCAAGATCAGGTGCGATGATTGGGTCTTCAGGGTAGTGGCCAGGCACACCTCGACAATGAGAAGGATGTTGTCTAAACACCTCTCGCCCAGCCAGGGAGGTAACTCAAATCATGTGGGAGGATGGCCTCCCACAGGTGGCTGCCTGTAATCTTCTTAGCTACTGCCTGAGTGTGTGTGTGTGTGTGTGTGTGTGTGTGTGTGTGTGTGTGTATTATATAGTAACTGAGCAATAAAATCAGACCTGCTTCCTGTTTGGTTTCCAGAGGTCTTGATTAGTGACCCCAAAGTTACACCTTCCTCTGCTCTGTTCTGTAGACCTCCTCGCTGGACCAGAGAGAGCCTATGCAGGACCACACACAAATGAAGGTGTGGAAGCTAGCACTTCATGCTTCTACCTCCCAACATTTCCATGTCTCCTTACACTTCTCTACCAAATATAACTTAAAATTTTTCTCCTGAGAAAGGCACAGGACATTAGCATGAGTTCACAAAGAAAGACCAGAACTCAGGATGGGGGTAATAGGAATCATGGAGCAACGTTAATCCAGCAAAAGCTTCTCATGAAATCACAGGGAGTGATTTATTCAGACCCTGACACACCTTATTAAATTGACTCCCTCATTTAACTGCCTTCATTGTCTTCCTATCCATAAGTTAGAACTTTAGGTCAGTAGCCACATTCCCATGCAGAACAGAATGTTTCTTTTGTGGATTCCTTTAAACCAGATTGTGCACAAGTAAGTTTTTACATACTAGAGCAATTTAGTAACTTTTATGCAAAGAAGTCTTTCTTTTTTGGTCAAGACCACTTTATTGTGTTGTTTTCCCCCCTCTGATTATGACCATGTATAGGTGATTTTCTCAGGCTGAGGTAGAAGACAGACTCTCCAAAAGAATATGAAGAATGCAGGTGACTACTACAACTACTACTTCAACCACTGACATGCACCTTATCAATGGTCCAGAAGGGACCTGAAAGCATGTTTAATAGCAACAAACTGTGGTATTTCTACACCATGCAATACCACACAGCAATAAAAAAGAATGCACTGTTGACACATGCATCTACTGGGATGATTGAAAGCATATATGTTGAGTGAAAAGATGAATCAATATCAAATGGCAAATGTTGTATAAACAGAATTGAATGGCTTTGGCTCCTAAATTCAGAAAGGAAGTCTAAATCCTTGGTATTTCCCAAATAATAAAACTGTCCATTATTTGTATCATAACATTTTCTGCTAACAGGTTGAATCTGATGCAAGAGAGGGAAAGTTATTCACCGTAAATACCACTCCTGTGAGTAGAAGGTTAGGGCTTTGAGTCAGCCCAACCTCAGGGCACTGAAGGGAGATGCAGGCTGAAATCAACCCCACATCCATTGATTTATTCAATCACATCTACATAATGAAACCCCAATAAAAGTTCTGGACACCGAATCTCAGTGGACATTCCTGCTTGGCGAATACAGTGATGGGCCAGTAGAAAGGTATGCTGGATCCCACAGGGAGAAGGTCCTTGCTCAGACCCTCCTAGACCTCACCTGGTGTATCTCATTGTTTGGCTTGTCCTGGTTTGTACCCTTTGTAGCAGCACTTTAATCACCAGTATCCATGAGTTCTATGAGAAGGTCACGGAACCCCCAAATTAATAGCAGCTGGTCAGAAATGTGGGGTCTTCTGGTTATCCCTGTAATAGAGCCAGCATCTGAAGTAAAAAAACAGCAGCCTTGTTGGGGACCCTGTCCTTGGACTTGTGGAGGCTGAGCTCTCACTGTGGTGATTCCTACCAGAGTCACAAAGCAGTCCACCAATTGGTGCTTATATCCTCTCACACTCTTTACTTCATCTAATTCTCAGAGATATATATTGAAACCCCTCCCTGTTGATGTGTTTTTATTGAGCCATTTCTAGCAGCTTTGGCTTTGGGAATTTAGCCATCACCTGGATTACTCCAGGCAGGCTCCTCACTGCTTTATTTCTGCTGCAACTTTGCTTTCCGTCACTGCATCACACCACATGTTGGGACTGTAGAGTCCACCTGTCTGATGGTAATATTGCCCATCCTGCCTTGCTTCAATTTGTAACTGTCTGCAAACTTAATTACTGCCAGCCCTCCTTTGCCATGCCAGTTCACATGCATTTTTGTAAAAGAAACTGTGGCTAGCATTTGTTTTTACATAGCACCCTGACATTCTCTGTGCAAAGGAAGATATTTTTTTCCATTTCACTTTAGTTTAACTGTGTACTTTACCTTGGTCATTTCCTCACAAGCTACTTTTCTTTGCTAATTTGTACAGACCTGTCCACTGTCTATTGCACTGTGAAGCACTTCCCCTTCTCTGCTTTTACAATGAGCCTGAAGAAAAAACCTGAATAACTCTCTGATTTTTACATGCAGTATCTGTTTTTATCCCCAATTCTATACCTCACATAGCTAAAAAATATGACTCCCACTAGCCTTGCTATAATAACAACTTAACTAGGCAGGTCACAACTCATGTTTGCCTAAGTTACTTCTCAAAAACTGGCAGGTTTTTGTTTAGCTCAAAGCAGGTTTTTGTTTAGCTGAAACCCCTGCCTTTTTCACTGGGGCCTGCACAAGAGACTATGGGTGAGCATTTGATGACAAAAGGCCCAAAAACTCCACACTCAGATCATGCTATTGTGGCCATTTTATGAACACCTGTCCCATCAAGTGATATGAAGATTCACTATGTATCCAAACAACAGAATCCCTCACCTCAATACCCTTTCACTGGCTTTCTTGTCACATAAAACCCCTAAGTCTCAGAGAGGCAGATTTGAGTTGGGGGTCTCTCCCTACCAGCCTTCGCCATCTTATGAATGAACTCTCTTTCTAGCAACTTGCAGATTCAGGAAGGATTACACTATGAGGCAGGCACTAGGTTCGGACCTCAGAACCACATAAATGTAAAATAAAGATATTGTGTTCACCTAAAAAAACTTGAGAATAAATATTTTTTTAAAAAAAAAAAGGGAAGGGAAGAGAAATGGAAGTAGGAAAGCCAGTGCAATGAATTAGGCATAACTTCCCTCTCCTTATATATGAACACAAACCAGTGTAGCTCCACATCATGTAAAACCACAGGAAAAGGATCCTAATTAGAATAAGTTACATTTCATGTAATATCTCAAAATACACTCTCCTGTCATTTATATCTAAAAAGAATTTTAGAAAGTCTATGGGCAGCCCAATGGGACGGAAAGCAGGGAGTAGGCAGTGCCAGGACTGTCCCAGCAAAGTCAGCCTGCTGGGAAGGGTGTGGCAAAGTGCACATCTCCATGAATTAGGCACCAGCCACCTGGCAGCAGGAATGCTCAACTAACCTAACCCAGGCAGGGCTCAACTGAGGTGCTGCCTGGCCCTATCTAGCTGGCCCATTCTCCTTGAGTGTGGGACAGGGACAGCCAAGCAGGCCAGAATGCACCAGGACATGCTTTGTTGGCACTGCTGATCTGCCTGGGGCGGAGCAGCCCCACCCTGGATCACAATAACCAAGCGCATCCTCATAACTCAAGAAATAAGCACTAAAAAATGGAAACATTTATTTCTCTGCCACAATCACCTAGATGTCAATTAGCACAGAAGCAGAAAAGTCATACACATGTTTTAGCTCAAGCATTTTTTCATACTTACTTGATGTGCTCCTTCCTCAACATCAGCATCTCATGAATATTCCTCTATGTTTCCTGATGTTTTCTCACTGCTTCTATAATATTAAAAAAATAAAATCATGCATATTTCATATTGTCATGGTTCTGAAAAATCTATGGATGCCATGCACATAGTGCCAAGAAAATATGATATGTGGCCCCAAAGGCCCAAGTGTTTAACCCTTTCAGTCTGAGGTACTATCTGGACTTGGTGGACTCACTCCCAGGGAGTCCTAACTGGAAACAGGTCAGTAGGAGCATGCAAAGGAAGGGGGTATTATGATTCCTCAGCAGCTTCCTCCTTAGGGCCAAATGAACATAGACTGAAACCTCTAAAATAATGAACCAAAACAACTTTTTTTTCTCTGTAAGTTGATCTGTCTCAGGTATTTCTATTAGAAAATAACTAACAAAGCCAATAATGCCAATGGATCAGCAGTTGCTGGGGGGTGGGGTGGGGAATACAACAACAAATGGGGTCTTATCACACTCACTTTTCTGAATCTTCTTTTCCCACTCCAGGGTGAGGAGAGACAATTCCTTCAAGGCACCTCCTCAGCTTGACTCCACTCCTTCTCCTGGCTGATGTATCCACATTAATAATGTACAACATGCACATGACCACAATGTTCCTTGCTCATACAGCAATGTACTGCCAGTTTTTGACACAATGCTCCATAAACACACTTGAACTTACTGGTGTTGTTGTTTCTATGTATGAGTTTCTGGGGATATTTGCATTTTTCATTTTCCTGGGTGCTGCCACATGGCTTTCCACCAAGGCTGGTCCTGCAAGCCTGTCATGGGTGCAGACGGCTGGGCAGGTGCACAATACCGTCTGGTATGTCTTTAATTATCCTTCCCTTCCGTGCCCATGCACAATCTTAATCTGTACTTAGGTTTTCCTTCTCATGGACAATCTCCTATATGTCTGCTACTCCCTTCTTCCTTTGCACGAAAAGTGCAATTTGTGATGAGTTCAAATTTTGCTGTTGAAGATGGTCCCATTGTGGGATTGCTCACTTTTCTGCTAAAATATGAATATAAATACATCTTGATTTCCCAACTCATTAATTTGTTTTGATCTTTATCAGTTACTTCCTCCCAGTTTCCTTTGGTAATTAAACCATGTAGGTCCTTTTACTTTTGTTGTGCTATTTCAGTATAGAATTCCCATAGTCTAATTTTTCCACTAAATACAGTTTATGTCCCAGGAGTTTGAGAATTAAGAGCTTTTCTTTCCAGAGCTTTCTCAACAGATTTCAAATCTGTCTAGACAGTCCTCTTTAATCCAAGTGTTTTTGAGACGGGTATTTCTTGAATTCTAAATGAAAATTTACTGGTCATGTTATTATTTATACTAATCTTATTAGATTATGATAAAAATATGGCTTTTCCTCTAATTCTCTGTGTTGGTTAAGTTTTTTTGTGGCCAAATATATAATTAATTTTTGCAGTGGTTCCATGAACATGCAAACCAATGTTATTTTCTGTTTATTCAAGCAACAATCTACTTACTAAATCCAAGGTTTTGTTCTCTTTTAACTTGATCTAATGCTCAAGACACAAACTGAAGCCCCTCCCTGTCGATGTGTTTTTATTGAGCTGCCTGCCATTTCTAACAGCTTTGGCTTTGGGAATTTGGCCATCATCTGGCTTACTCCTCACTGCTTTATTTCTGCTGCAACTTTGCTTTCCACCACTGCATCACACCACATGTTGGGACTGTAGAGATCACCTTTCTGATTTCCCATCCTGCCTTGCTTTAATTTGTAACTCTCCGCAAACTTAATTACTGCCAGCTCTACTTCACTGTGTTGGTTCACATGCATTATTTGTAAATAAAACGTGGCTGGCATTCATTTTTACATAGCATGCTGACAGTGACACTCTGTGTGCATAGGGAGCTATTCTTTCCATTTCCCTTTGCTTAACTATGTACTTTGCCTTGGTCATTTCCTCACAAGTTACTATTTGTTTGTTTCCTTGCTAATTTGCACAGACCTTTCCCCTATTGCACCTCCCCATCTCTGCTCTTCCAATGAACCTGAAGAAAAACCTGAATGAGCACTCTGACTTCACATGCTTTTAGTTATCTCTTTGTATCCCCAATTCTATACCTCCTACAGATGAAAATACAACACTCCCAGTACCTTTTATAGATAACAGTTCAACATGCAAGTCACAAGGCTAATGTTTTCCTAAGTTGCTTTTCAAAAACTGGAGCTTTTTGTTTAGCTCAAAGCAGCTGAAACCCCTGTCTCTTTCATTTGAGCCTGTATAAGCGTCCCATGGGCAAGCTATTGATGTCAAAAGGCTAAAAACTCCACCCTCAGATTATGCTACTGTGGCCATTTTCTGAACTCCCCAAAGTGCTATGTAGATTGCCTATGCACACAGACAACTGAATCCTTCTCCTCAAATTACCTTTCATTGACTTTCTTGTCACATTAATGCCCCTAAACCTCAGGGAGGTGGTTTTGAGTCTGCGGTCTCTCCTTACCAACCTTGGCCATCTTATGAATAAACTCTCTTTTGAGCAACTTGCAATTCAGGGAAAATCACACCGTGAGGAAGGCATGACAGGACTGGTTTTGTAACACACAAACCACTGCCTGGACCCCCGGAAGACATCTTGGGGTCTAGGAAAGGAAAGAGTCTGCTCTTGAACATGTTTTCACTTTGGCCATTTCTTCAGAACTAAGACTGGTTTCTAGGGCAAGTTACTCTCTAACTAAAAGGTTGTCATTCCTCACCACTCTTGCAGCTAAGAGTCACCTGATCAAGCTGATGAGAAGGGAGCAGAAGGAATGTGAGGATGAGGGGATCAGTTTGCATGGAGCCAACACAGCTGTGTGGCACTCTCTTTCCCTTTACCTCAAAAAACCTTCTGAAATTCAGCATCTGGGGCCAGGAACAGACTCAGAGATGGAAATCAGCTCCAGAGAGCCTGGGGCAGAAAGACAGTGAGGTGACTGCACAGGTGCCATCCAGGTCAGCATTGAGCACCACCTCCAATTCTTTTACAGCAGAAAGAAGATCTATCCCTCTTTCTGTTTCTTCTGTTCTATGATTCCGGTATTTCTGCAGTGGGTGGGCAAATCTAATTGCAACTGAGGCCCCAGCTTCCACTTAAATCACTGCATGAACTCAGGCCAGACCCTTCCCTCCTCTATGAAATATATATTCCTGTCTTATCAGGAGGCAGGGCCAAGAGTGTCATGTATATTTCTGTGGATCTGGTGCCTTCACCAGGCTCCCATCCAAACCCACATCTAATAGACACAACACCTCACATTTGCTTTGAGGATCCAGTCCTGCCCCCCTCCACATCCATGCAGCTGAGAGAGAGTTATTACACTTTCTGACTTTGAGGAGATGGGACAAAAGGATCTCACAGTTGAGAAAGGATGGAGACCTGGGAATGTGTTGTGTGGCACTGTTTCCATGCCTGTGCCAATGATAACACACATTCTATAAACACAAGGCCAGGCTACACAAGCAGGGTACACCTGTACCCATCCTGGGCAGACAGTAACATGGAACCCTGAAGCACCACCCTGACCAACCCTACCCAGCCTGGAAAACTATGCAGCACCTGCCAGAAAGGACTATGTGTAAGTTTCTCTCTAACCATTCACTGCACATTTGGGAAACTGAGGCCCAGTGTCAGACAGGGACTGGCCCAGAGAACAGGACAGAGGCAGACTCCAGAGGAAAAGGCAGGATCATGACTTCCTAGTTCAGGACTCATCCATCTCCCATAGGATTTCCTTTGGAAAAAGAACTTCCATGATCCTGGGGACACTTGCCTACCTTTTCCATGTAACAATATTTCTTTTCAGCCTCTCAATAGGTGCAATCATGTGGAGATCAGAGAGTAGGTCAGAGAAAATGGGGGCCCAGGAGGTGGAGGTAACATGGGAAAGGACAAAGATGCCAGGCATGGTGGTACATGACTACAATACCAGCAACATGGGAGGCTAAGGAAGATCGCAAGTTCAAAGTTAATCTCAGCAACACTGTGACAACCTGTCTCAAAATAAAACAGAAAAACAGGTTGGAGATGTGGCTTGGTGACTATGCACCCCTGGGATCACTCCCTGAGACCAAAAAAAAAAAAAAGAAGAAGAAGAGGAGACTGGAGACCACGCTTCTATGGAACAAGAGCAGCCCATCTCCAAGTACCTTGACTGGGCCCTGAGAATGGAAAGGGGAAAAGACCAGAATTTCATTGTTGGGAGGTCCCTAAGGTGCCCAGGGATGTGCTTACTCTCATCCCAAAGAGAAGAAGGTGGGTGGCTCTGGGAGGTGAGGATATCCCCACTAAATACATTTCAAATCTCTTAAGGTGCAGACAGAGAAAGAAGGCAGGAAGGAAAATGGCATTTTCAAAGTCACAAGGCAAGTGGCTAGGCCTGTTTTTAGTTCTACTCTATGTGACATCCCACCTGTTTCCATATTTTATCTCTACTTTTGTGCATTACAGAGATGTGACAACCTGGTTACTCATTACAGTGATGTGACAACCTGGTTTCTAAGTGTTATCTCACATAGGCAGGGGAAGGCTTAGAGACATGAAGACTTGTCCAAGGTCACAAGAGAGGACAGGAAGAGGAGCTGGGTTTAAACCTAGCTGTGTCTCCTCAGAGCTGAGACCCTGGCTACACCCAGGCCTGGCATGTGATGTGGGGAACAGTATTAGGGTTAGCTGTGTACACATATGGAAATGTCATGGAGTTGGAGGAAGGCCAACAGTAGCCCAGAGGGACAAATGTGGGTATACTTAGAAGAGGGGTCAAGTCAAGGGACCCTAAGACATGGCTATGTTGCTTTCAATCACACTCCCAGTGCCTCCTCTAGTGGTACTCTTCCAAGTGGTACTCCTCAAAGTAGCCCAAGGCCCACACCTGGTAACCCTGGGGAGGTACGTTCAGGAGAATCCATCACTGTGAGTAGTCCTGCAGAGCCCCACCACCATCCCCCTCAGTATGGGGGAAGAGGACTAAGGCAGGAGCAGCTGGGGGAGATTGTGAGCCTGGTGTCCTGTCATGGTCACCCCCAAAGCAGGGATGTAGGTGAGGAAAGGGAGTGTCCAGGGTACATCCTGGGCCCCCAGGGTCATTTCCTATCCTCTTAGGGTAGAAGCCTGGTATGAATGGTCTGTATGAGGTCTGGGGAGCAGAAGGTCACAAGGGGCAGAAATACCCTGAATGGAAGCCAGCAGGGGCTGGGGCTCCCTGCCAGCTACCACGCACTGTCTTCCATGTTTTCCACAGGTTATCCTCCACAAGCGCTGGAGCTGCAGCATAAACTCTATGTCAAGGGAGGAAGAGCCAGGCCAAGCACCACTGGGTAGGAGCTGGGCCTCAGGGTAAGTGTGGGACAGAGGAGACTCCACTGGCAGAGCCTAGAGAAGATGAGAAGCAAATAAGAGCACAGACACCACCAGGACCGCCTTCCTGGTAGGGCCTGGAGGTGGAAGGCATAGTCCTACACCATGAGGAATCTGAGCACCAACTCCTCACCCATCCCCACCCTCTCTGCCAGCCTCAGCCTTGGACTCATGCAAGATCACTTTTCCCATATTTGTGACAATATCAGAACAGTGACACAAACACTATTTCACTTCAATTTTTCAGATGATTTGCATTCTGCCATCCAACTGACCATAACTCCTAGACCCAGGTGTCTAGGTGTCAGTGGCCTGACTGTCCTTCCACACACTCTCTTACACATCATCAGGATTAGTAGGGCTGCATTTAGCCAAAACACCAGGAACGTGTGCCAATTGGTCCATTTCTCTGGTACTTGTGTCTCAAGGAACACACCCAGACTGTGAAAGCAGGTGCTGGGGCCCCAGGGCCTCACCACCTTCCAGTGGGACCTGGTTTCCACAGTCATTCAGGCTTTCAGGGCTATAGGACCTGGACCTCATTCACTCTTGGAACCATCACAAGGAAACCACAGAAAATGAAGTCTTGGCTGTCCTCACACAGGGACCCTCCTATCTGGGATGAGCCCATTTTTCCCATATCAAGAAGGTGATGTGCTGGTGGGACTCAGGGGATAAGCTCCTAAAACATGGAGCTTCCACCTCTGCTCAGCTAACAAACTGGCCTGAAGCTGCTGTGTTTCTAACTATCCCCTCGGCAATTCCACTGTGAACTCTGCCAGCCATTGCTCTGCTAGGGCTCTCCTGTCCCTCTGTGGGACAAGCCCCTATGTGCTTTGGATATTGCACTGAACTCCATCCCCAGACACTTCTGGTGGGTCAGTTTGGCACTGACTCTATGTTTCCTCAATGTCCCAACCAAGAAGGCACAGGTGGCTCCAGAGCTATATGATACCTGCACAGTATCTCTGTCCTGGGCATACTCCCTGAAGAGCTTAGAGGAGACTCTGGAGCCTGCCTAACTCTATGACTCCCCCTCTTCCATGTCTACCATCTCGAGTTTCTCCATCCAACAGGAAATGGACCTAATACTGGGAAGGTAAAGCCTGCCCAGGGTGACAGGGTCACATACAGCTGAGTCCTGGAACTGAGCCTCTCTGAGCTTCAGCCTGCTCCTCTGAACTGTGGGATGCCAATAAAACCAACAGCATGGTAGGAAAGGCCAGGCCTCTCATACAGCTGCCCCCCCTCTTCCTTTTTGGGTGTCTCCTTACTCCTTAACTTGCACTTGCCTCACTATCCACTTGGTAATATCCACAGCCAGGTCACTATGACAGGGCCCAACATGGAGGACCAAGGCCACCAGGCCTAGCATTAAGAGAAAAACCTGGAGTCCATGGAGGATCAGCAGAAGGTAAGAAAAACTGAGGTGGGGGAATATGAGTGTGTCAGAATAGGACAGGGATGGTCATGCAGAGCATATCATCCAGGAATGGGCGGGGCAGGAGCAACTGTCACTGTGTGCATTCTAGGAACACTGCCAGGGTGGTTTGTGTGTGGAACTGTGTAAAAGGCAGTGGGAAATATATTATCCCTGGAAGGAACAGGGATAGTCTCTTGATCTGTACTCCTCTTACAGCTGCAGGGCAACCTCTGGTGCTTGTGGAAACTCCAGCTCAAGTTCCACCACGTCCACTACCTGAGAGAGAGCTGGCGCTAAAACACCTGCAATGGCACCTCCAGACCAACAACCCCTGCTGGCCCCTCAGCCAGCACCACTTACTGAGACCAACCCAGAGTCTCCCTTCCTCTCCCCTGCCATTTATTTATTCCTTATTTTTATTTTATGTATTTATTTACTTTTGCATAATTAGCTTCTTTCAAAATTGAAATTTTTATGTTTTAAAATATTTCGTTTACTGGCATTGAGTACATTCTCTAAACTGTGCACTGGTCACTACTATGTAGTTCCAGAATATTTTCCTGAATTCGGTATCCATGACCACTGCCTCCCCCACCCTCCTGCTAGTCCCCAGCAACCCCTCAGCTTTCTAGTCCTGTGTTATGCCTAGTCTGCATTTTTCAAACCAGTGCAGTCTGATTTCTCCTGGTCATATAATGTTGCAAAGGACTATTTAAGTTTCTTTAGATGGGTAAATGCCATTCAGGTCTGTTTTTTTAGTTGTTGGTTTTTTGTTTGTTTTGGGGGGAGGTTGTTTGTTTTTTGTTACTGGGGTTGAACCAGGGGCACTTTACCATTGAGCTACATCCATGGTCCTTTTCCTTTTTTATTTTGAGACAGGCTCTTGCTCCATTGCTGAGGCTGCCCTAAACTTAAACCCATTTGCTCAAAGCAGTGTTATTTGGAAATACAAAAAAAGAAAAAAAAAAAAAACCTCTTGTATCAATGCCTAGAGAAAAGAAAAACCCCTTTGTACCAGTTACACCAGGGAACACATCCAGCAGGGAAAAGCAACAATGTCCAGCTCCATGTCTTTAAGAAGATAAATCTCAACACCAGTGCTGAACAAAACAGTATGCAGAGACATCATTTATGGTAATAACAACGAGCCAACAAAATAATAAAGCACTTAGAAACTTATGTATCACAATAGACTGTAATGATAAGATAAAGGAAAAAAATAAGAAAACTCCAGCTCAACTTCCATAACCACCTCCACCACCTGACAGAGCACCAGGGTCAGAACCACCTTCAACAGCAGCTTCAGGCCTGTGGCTCCTAATGGCCCCACAGCCAGCACCACCCACTGTACACCCCCTTACACCTGTTCCAATCCCAGAGTTGCCCTTTCCCTCTCCACCCTTTTATTTTCTTCTCTTTTTATATATTTTTATTCAAACTAGTTTATTTTAAAATTTAAGATTGTTTTTAAAAATATGCAGCTTAGTGGCTTTAAGTGCATCCCATTACCCTGTATTTGGTACCCACACCCATTCCCTCCCTTCCTCCCTCCTGCTAGTCTCCAGGGAACACTCATCATTCTCTCCCCATGATTTGCCTCTTCTGGGTTTTTCACATCAGTGCAGTCTGACTTCTGTTTGACCACATATGTTTAGGGACTGTTTATGCTTGAATTTCTTTTGAATGGTAAATCCCATAGAGATCTAAGATTTTTAGGTTTTGTATTATTTATTTTTGTTTTATTTATTTCTTTTTTTAAATTAGTACTAGGGATTGAACCCAGGGGGAACTGAACACAGTGCCACATCCCCAGTTCTTCTGTTTTCTGAGCTAGAGTCTCACTACATTCCTGAGGATCCCCTCAAGTTGGGGAAAATGGCCTCCAACTCTGAATCCTTCTTCTTCAGCCTCCTGTGTCACTTGGGTATCCTCCTGTGTCAGTTGGGTATAATTATGTCACCCAACCAGCAGGTCTAAGTTGATATGCAGAAAGAAAAATTATTATGAAAGATTTTCATGACATTGAAGTTGAAAGTATTTTTTTTTTGGACTGAAGGGTCAGAAGTCACAAAAAAATGACTGACTCCTTATAGAAAAACAAAAAGAACATAAATACTTAGACAAATCACAACTATCAAAGTGTTTCTAAAAAATCAAGACTGATAAAAGTTTAATATCCCAGGGACTCGAAGAACCTCATGTGTCAAATCATTTTTCTAGTGGGACAAATTTCCACAATTCAAAATAGAATTACTGCACATAGTAACTGTTAAAGATGCTCCATCTCTGAATGTCAACACACCAATGTTGACACACATATTACTGAGATGTTTTTTGTCCCCATTGAGTGGGCAGGTTTTAAGGCTGGTGCTGGACAGCCCTGGTGAGAATACAAGAGACAGAGGCCTTGGCAGATCCCCTGGGAGATATGGCCATGGGGACTCCTCTCAGAATCATTTGGAAGCCAGAAGAATCAGGGAGGAAAAAGAAATCACAGGCATCCTAACCAATAAGGAAGAAGGAAGGGCCGCCTCTGTTGGCAGAGGACAAGACCTCTTCATAGAACATGCTACAACCTTCTCTAATAAATCTGTTAGAACTAATTAACAAGTGCAGTCAAGGTTCAGGAGACACAATCCACCTGAGAAAATCAGATGCATTCCCATATCCTTAATAATCAACTACAAAAAAGAATAATATTCCATTTACAATGGCACCAAAAGAAACAAAATACTTAGAAATAGAGTGATGCAAATGTATTCAAACAAAGCAAATTTACTTGTTTCATAAAAATTATAAAACACTGATGAGAAAAACTGAAGACCTACATGGATAAGAAGATACAGTGTGCTTATGGATTAGAAGAATAAATATTGTTAAAATGTCCAGGCTACTCAAAGCAAGAGATTCAGTGACATTTCTGTCAATCTATCAAGGGCAGTTTTCCTTAATATGGAAAGAAAATCCTTTAATTCACATGGCACCAAAAAAAAGACCATGAGTGATCATCTCCTCCTGAGACAAAAAGGTCAAATGAGAGGAATTACAGTGCATAATTATGAGTGTATTGTAAGACTCTAATAATCCAGTCAGATACTGACATGAAAGCTGACACAAAGAAGAGAACAGAGAATACCACATGAATATGGAACAAGGAGAGAACTCAGATACAACCTCACGCACACAGAATCAATTACTAAAAAGACACCAAAACGCACAATAGGGAAGGGATTCTCTCATCCACATATGTTGCTGGGAAAAGAGGATATTTACATGCAAAGAAATGAAGCTGGACCTGTATCTTAAGCAGTACATAAAAGTAAACTAAAAAATGGATTAAAGTCACAGAGACAAATCCACATAAATCTGATTCCTGACCAAGGTGCCAAAAGCGTACCTTGGGGAAATGACAGCCTCTTGAGCAAATGCTGTGGGGAAACCTGAACAGCCATATGCAGAAGAGTGAAATGAGATCCTTATCTTTCACTCTGCACAAAAATGAAACCAAAGTGGATCAAAGTCTTAGGAATTAGTCCAGAAACAGCAAAACTGCTACAAGAAAACACAGGGGCACCATTCAACACACTGGCAGAAGCACTGACTTACTTAATAAGACCCTGAAAACTTAAGAAATAAAAGCAAGAACCAATACATGTGACAGCATTAAATAAAAAAGCTTCTACACAGTAACAAAAAAAAATAAAGAGTGTGAAGACAGCTACAGAATGGGAGAAAATGTTTGCCAGATACTTTTCCAACAGGGGATTAATCACCACAATATATAAAGAACTCAAAAAAAAAAAACCCTGATAAACCACTCAGTAAATGGGAAAAATGTCTAAAGAGACATTTTGCAAGAGAAGAAATTCAAATGGCCACCAGATATACGAAAATATGTTCAACATCCTTAGTAATTAGGGAGATAGAAGTAAAAACTACACTGAGATTTCATACTACCACAATCAGAACAGCAATCATCAAGAATACAAATAAGGATAATTGTCGAGGATGTGGGAGAAAAAGCATGTTTATACATTGTTGAGGGGACTGCAAATTAGTACAATCACTTTGAAAAGCAGTATGGTGATTCCTCTAAATGGAACCACTGTATGGCCCAGCTTTCCCACTTCTTGGTAGTTACATAAAAATACACAATCAGCATACTACAGTCACATGTGCATACCAATGTTTACAACAGCGTAATAGCCAAGTTATGGACAAATGAATAAAGAGTAGAAATTTGGCCAAAAAGAAAAATGAAATTATTTGCTGGTAAATAAGTGGAACAGGAGAGCATCATGCCAAGTGAAATAAGTCAGACTCAGAAAGTAAAGGTCAAATTCCTTCTCTCATGAATGAACGTTAGGGTGGTATCTTCCAAAAATAGAAGGGAAAGGAGTAGAAATAGAAAAACAAGGGTGAGGGACGACAAGAGAAAAGAGGAAGAACTAGGGAATAAAGTTGATCAAATTATACTATGTGCATGTGTGAATATATCTCAATACATTCCAACTTTACATATAACTATATTTCATCAATTTAAAAAATCAATGAGAGACTGGCAAGATGGTGGAAGGAAGGAACCAATAATTCCCAATCTCTAAGTGTTATGTCAGATATGCCTGGTGACAATGCTAGGAAGTAGACATTGTGCAGGGGGACACTGGTTAAGCCTTAGAGACATGATGACTTGTCCAAAGTCCCATGAGAGGACAAGAGGAGGAGCTGGGTTGAAACCTAGCTGTGTCTCCTCAGAGCTGGGACCCTGGATGCACCCAGGCCTGTCAAGGGATGTGGGAACAGTGTTGGGGTTGGCTGTGTACACACATAAAAAGACATGGGGCTGGAGGAGAGCCAACAGAGGGACAAACATGGGCTCATGTGGAGGATGGGTTAGGCCAGGAACCCCCAAGACATGGCCTCACTTGCTTGGTCATAGAGCAAAACAGAACTTGGAACCCAGTAACCAAGCACCCACATTCTAGCAACAGCCTCCTCCCAGCTCATTTGGTGAAATACTTTGAAAGCCAAAACATGTTTTCCTGTTTCCCCTGTGGAGGCTGACCCTTTAGGAGGCCACGCTGCCAGAGCTCCCCCTATGGCTGCACGGCCCCTTCCCCAGACCCAATCCAATGGACACCCCAAAGAAGGAACTTGTGGAAAAGAGTGCGAAGCTGTTTTAGATCCTGCTGCCAGTGCCTCGCTGGTACTCCAATTGGCACTCCGGCAAGTGGGAGGAGGAGTTTTAGGTCCATACCCGATAGCCCTGGTGAGGTACATCCAGGAGGGAACATCACCGTGAGTAGCCCTGCAGAGCCCCACCACCTTGCTCCTCAGTAGGGGAGAACAGGGACCTGAGGCAGGAATAGGTGCTGGGAGATTGTGAGCCTCCTGTCCTATCATGGTCACCCCCAGGACAGGGATAAAGGTGGGCAATGAAAGTGTCCACAGTACATCCTGGGCACCCAGTGCCATTTCCTGTCCTACAGGGTAGAAGCCTGAGACACAGGGTCTGTATGAGGTCAGGAGAGCAGAAGGTCACAAGGGGCAGAAACACCCTGAATGGAGGCCAGCAGGGGCTGGGGCTTC
Organism: Urocitellus parryii; assembly: GCF_045843805.1. Taxonomy (NCBI): domain Eukaryota; kingdom Metazoa; phylum Chordata; class Mammalia; order Rodentia; family Sciuridae; genus Urocitellus; species Urocitellus parryii. Next base: position 19,651 of record NW_027554059.1, read on the forward strand.
CGGCCAGCTACCAGGCACTGTCTTCCATTCTTTCCACAGTTTACCCTCAACAAACTTTGGAGCTACAGCTTCAGCTCCAACTCCACATCCAGTGAAGACTATCCAGAGCCAAGCACCACAGGGCAGGAGCTGGGACTCAGGGTAAGTGCGGAACAGAGGGGACTCTACTGGCAGTGGACAGAGCAGAATAAAAGTGAATAAGAGCAAAGACACCACCAGGACCACCTTCCTGGTAGGGATGGGAGATGGAGGGGCAGAGTCCCCACTATGAGGAATCTGAGCAACAAATCCTTGCCCATCCTCACCACCCTCTCTGCCTGCCTCACTCTTGGACTCATGCAAGGTCACTGTTCCCATATTTGTGACAACATCAGAACAAGGACATGGACATTATTTCATTTTGATTCTCTGATGATTTGTACTCTGCCATCCAATGACTGTAACTCCAACACCCAGGTGTCCAGGTGACAATGGCCTGACGGTCCTTCCACACACTCTCCAAGTCTTACACAGCATCAGGATTACTAGGGATGAGTTTAGCTGAAACATCACAAGGCTCCTGCCAATTGGTCCATTTCTCTGATACTTGTGTCTCAAGGAACACACCCCAGACTGTGAAAGCAGGATCTGGGCCCCCAGGATCTCACTATCTTCCAGGGGGACCCAGGTTCCACAGCCATTCAGCCTTTCAGGGCTGTGGGACCTGGAGCTCATTCCCTCCTGGGGCCATTTCAACAGCACCACAGAGAATGATGTCCTGGGTGTCCTCACACAGGGACCCTCCTGTGTGGGATGAGCCTGTTTTCCCATCTCCAGAAGGTGATGTGCTGGTGGGACTCAGGGGATAAGCTCCTAATGCAGGGAGCTGCCACCTCTGCTCAGCTAACAAACTGGCCTGAAGCTGCTGTGTTTCTAACTATCCCCTCAGCAATTCCACTGTGAACTCTGCCAGCCATTGCTCTGCTGGGGCTCTCCAGTCCCTCTGTGGGACAAGCCCCTATGAGCTTTGGCTATTGCACTGGACTCCATCCCCAGACACTTCTGGTGGGTCAGTTTGGCACTGACTCTGTTTCCTCAATGTCCCAACCAAGAAGGTGGCTACAGAGGGGATGATACCAGCTCTGGATATGTGTTCCAGGCATACTCCCTGGGGGACCTGGAGGACATCCTGGAGCCCAGCATCTTCTTTGAATCATCCTCTTCGGCCTCAAACATCTCGAGTTCCTCCACCCAACAAGAGATGGGCCAAATGTTGGGAAGGTAAGCCCTGCCCAGGGTGACAGGGTCACATACAGCTGTGAGTCCTGGAACTGGCCCTGGGCCTCTCTGAGCTTCAGCCCTCTCCTCTGAACTGAGGGATGCAAAGATCACTGACCTCATGGTAGGAAAGGCCAGGCCTCTCATACTGCTGCCCCCATCCCTCTTGGGTGGTCTCCTCACTCTCTCACTTGCATTTGCCTCACTACCCACTTGGTAATGTCCACAGCCAGGTCACTGTCACAGGCCCCGAGGAGGAGGACCAAGGACACCAGGTCCCAGCCTTGACAGAAAACCCGGAGCCCATGGAGGAACAGGCCGAAGGTGAGGAGGACTGAGGTCGGTTATGAGTATGTCAGAATGGGACAGGGAGGGAGAAGCAGAGCATACTGCACAGGAACTGGGGCGGGGCAGGAACAATAAGAGGCAGAGCTGTCATTGTCTGCACATATTCTGGGAACACTGCCCGGTGTTGGGTTTGTGTGTGGAATTGTATGAAAGGCAGTAGGGAATATTCTGTCCCTGGACCTAACATGGATAATCTGTGGACCTTTACTCCTCTAGCAGCTCTGGTGCTTCTGGAAGCTCCCGTTCGAGGTCCACCATCTCCACCAACTGATAAAGAACTGGAGCTGGACAAACCTGCAGTGGACGATCAAGGCCAACACCTCCTGCTGGCCCTTCAGTCAGCACTGCATCTACAGAGGAACCTAGAGCCTCTGTTCTTCTCCCAGATTATTTGGTTATTCGTTTTTATTATCTGTGTTTATTATTGTATTATTTAGAATTAAAGATTTATTTTCATTGTTAAAAGATGCAGTCATTTGTCATCAAGTGCCTTCTCTAAACTGTGCACTAGTCACCACTATGTAGTTCCAGAACGTCTTCCGGAATTCGGTATCCATGACCACTGCCTCCCCACCCTCCTGCTAGTCCCCAGCGACCCCTTAGCTTCTAGTCCTATGATATGCTGAGTCTGCATTTTTTAAACCAGTGCAGTCTGATTTCTTCTGGGCTGTGTAAAGTTGGAAGGGACTAATTATGTTTCCTTAGAAGGGAAATGCCATAGAGATCTGTGTTTTTTATGTTTTTTTTTTTTTTTTTTTTTTTTACTTTTTGTTAATGGGCTTGAGCCCAGAGGCACATTACCACTGAGCTATATCCATGGTCTTTTCCTTTTTCATTTTGAGTCAGCCTCTTGCTGGTTTGCTGTGGCTGCCCTAAACCTAAACCCTTTGCATCAAAGCAGTGTTATTTGCAAATAAAAATACTACTACTACTACTACTACTACTACTACTGACTACTACTAATAATAATGTCCAATGCCTGGAGAAAAGATAAATCTGCTTTGTAACAGGGAACACATCCAGCAGGCAAAACCAAAATGTCCAGCTCCCTGTCATTAGAGTTTGTGATTCTCCACACCAGTGCTGAACAAGAGAGTATGTGGAGACATCATTTATAGTAACATCAACAAGCCAAGTAGAATAATAAAGCACTTAGAAACATACAAACTTGCAGTAGATCGTAAACATAAGATAAAGGAAAAGATACGAAAGTCCAGCTCATCTTGCATTACCAACCCACTTGAGAGAGAGCTCCAGGTTCAGAAACAGACCTGTGGCTCCCAGTGGGCACACAGCCTGGACCCCACCCATTGAGCACCCCTATTGCACCTGCTCCCATCCCAGAACTGCCTTTTACTTCTATTATTTTTTCTTTTTTTTGTATTTTTATTGAAACTAATTTATTTTAAAATGTAAGACTTTTTAAAAAAATGTTCAGCTAATTGGCTTTAAGTGCATTTCACTGTCCTGGTACCCACACCCACCCACACCTGCTCTCCCTCCTGCTTGTCACCAGGGAACACCCTCCCTCCGATCTTTCTCTTCTGGCTTTCTCATGTCATTGTAGTTGGACTTTTGTGTTTGTCCACACAATATTGGCAGGGACTGTTAATTAATTTTCTTTGAATGGTAAATCCCATATAGATCCAAGATTTTTAGTTTTTTTTTTGTTTAATTAGTATTAGAAATTGAACCCAGGGGCACTTAGTGAGTGCCTCATCTCCAGTTTTTTTTTTCTTTATGAGATGGAGTCTCACTAGTTCCTGAGGAGCTCCCTAGGTTGGGGAAACTGACCTCCAACTTTAAATCCTCCTTCCTCAGCCTCCTAAATCACTGGGATATCGTTATGTGCTACTCATCTAGCAGGTCTAAGTGTATATGTAAAAAGAAAGCTTCTTAGAAAATACTTTGATAACATTTAAGTTGAAAGCATTTTTTTTCCTGACTCAAGGGTCAGAATTCATAAAGGAAATGAACTGCCTCCTGATAGAAAAACAAAAAGAACATAGATACTTAGAAAGACAAATTACAACTAGCAAAGTGTTCCTTAAACAACCAGAGACATGAAAAATTGTGCTCTGTATATGTAATAAGAATTTAATGCATTCTGCTGTGAAATATAAATAAAACTTAAAATAAAATAAAATTGGACCCTTCCCCCAAAAAACCTAGAGTGATATAAGATTAACATCCCAGGGATACGTAAAACTTCATGAGAAAATCATTTTTCTAGGGGGACAAAGAACAAATTCCTGCAATTCAAAAGGGAATGACTACACATAGTAACTGTTAACCTTTGAATGTTGACACACCATGGTCAACACACTTACTACTGTGAGGTTGTTTGTTTGTCCCCATTGATGGGCAGGTTTTAAGGCTGTTGCTGAACAGCCCTCATGAGTATACAGGAGACAGGCCTGGGCAGATCCCCTGAGAGACATGACCACAGATACTCCTCAGAATCATTTGGCAGCACCCTTCCAAGTCCTTAGCATGTGTCCCTTCCTTCATCCAGCATGTCAAAAGCTAGGTACTTATCCTGCCAGCACTGTTGGAAATGGCCAGAACTGGAGTCATGCACAGGGGATGGATGGCCACATCTGCTCCCCATGTACCAAGGAACACTGTGGGCGCTGAGGTGGATCTATCTGTACCCACAAGGACAGAAGTCAAGGAAGCTGTTACATGAACACATTGGTGTGTTCAGGGTGTCTCTACAGAGGATCTCATTTGATAAAGGACACATCAATGATATAAATCTGCAGTAAATGCAAGTGAGAACTGCTGTGGCTTTTTCCCACAGAATATGGTGCAGGACTAATGGTACAAGGAGACAGATTGAGTATTATGGCCTGGCCTCCCACAGTGATTGCTCAATGTGTGGGTCCATCCCTGGAACAGCACAGAAGGGCCAGTTCAGGTTCATAGAAAGGAATTATGGTGGGGCTGTGCTTAGCTTTCTCTTTCCTATCTGAGAAGGAGCATTCTTAATACAACTTGGATGAGCTTTGAATAGGCCAGACTGTAAAGTTACTGTAATATTAGCAAAACGTATAGGTACAGGGCAATATATCTCATTTCCATAGACAGAAAAATCCTTAATACTGGTAGAATAAATTCAACAGAACATGATTAAATCATACACTAGGACCAAATGAGATTTATCCCAGTTGCAAAAATGTTTCAAAGCACAAAAATAATTCAATGTGGTCAACTGTACTGACAGAATGAAAGATAAAATCATATTATCTCATTAGGTGTAGAACGATGATTCTGAAAAAAATCAACACTCTTTCATGATGGATGGCCTACAAAAATTAGGTAAAAGGAATGCACCACAAGACAATAAAGGTCACACAGGATCTGCCACATCAAATGTTGTATGTAGTGGCCGAAAAATGGAAAGCTTTTCCTTAAGATCATGACCAAGGTGAGGCTGCCCACCCTGCAGCAATGTCTGTTCCATGTAGTGCTGAAGACCTCAGACAGAGGAATCTGAGAGGAAAAAGAAACCACAGGAATCCAAACCAGGAAGGAACAAGGAAGGGCTGCCTCTGTTGGCAGAGGACAAGTCCTCTTCATAGAGAATGCTACACTCTTTTCCAATGAAAACTGTTAGAACTAATTAACAAGTTCAGTCAAGTTTCAGGAGACAAAACCGACCTGAGAAAATCAGATGCATTCCCATATCCTTAATAATCATCTATCAAAAAAAACCCAAATAGTAATATTCTTTTTACAATTGCACCAAAAAGAACAAAATACTTTGGAACAAATTGAGCCAAATGAATTCAAAGAAAGCAAATTTACATGTATAATACAAATTATAAAACACTGATGAGAAAAACTGAAGACATACATGCATATAAAGATATAGTGTGCTTATGGATTAGAAGAATAAAGATAGTTAAGATGTCCAGGCTACCCAAAAGCAAGAGATTCAGTGACGTTCCTGTCAATCTATCAATGGCAATTTTACTAGGTATTGAAAGAAAATCCTTTAATTCATATGACACCACAAAAGGTAATAAATAGCCATCTCTTCCTGAGAAAAGAAGAACAAAGAAGAGGTATTATAGTAATTATTTTCAAATATATTGTAAGACTCTCATAATCCACTCAGATACTGACATGAAAACAGACACGAAGAAGAGAGTAGAGAATACCACATGTATGTGGAACACAAGAGAAAACTCAGATACAACCCATGCACACATAGTCAATCACCAAAAGGCACCAAGAACTGACAATAGGGAAGGTAGAGTCTCATCCATGTATGGTGCTGGGAAAGAGGATATTTACATGCAAAGGAATGAAGCTGGACCTGTACAGTACATAAAAGTGAACTAGAAATGGATTAAAGGCACAGAGGCAAATCCACATTCAAAAGAGCTGGCTGCAACATTAAGCTAAGAAAATGGAAAACAGATCATGCAACACACAACATTAGTTTCTCAGGGCCTCTAGGGTCCTCTTCCATGCTCGAAGGAAGGAGAGCACCAGGAATCCCTCTATTTATTAGGAAAAGACTTTCAATAGAATATTCCAACCAAATAAGGTAGGGGATAGAATTTCAGAAGCGGGGTTGCCCAATCCCTTTGGGTAATGCTCAAGCCCAGAGCTGAAGCACTTCCTTGCAGAGCGAAGGTAAGGCCCACTTGGCTTCGCACAGTGTGTGGCTTGCGATGCCAGTTCAATACCTTCATTATTCAAGGCTGAGGGGATGTCCTTTGCTCCTGCGCAGGGTGGCCCCCGACACTGAGATTTCATACTACCACAGCCAGAATGGCAATTATCAAGAATATAAATAAGGATAATTGTTGAGGATGTGGGAGAAAAAGTATGTTAATACTTTGTTGATGGCACTGCCAACTAGTACTACCAATTTGGAAAGCAATGTAGAGTTACTCTGAATGGAACCACATATGGTCCAGCTTTCCCACTTCTTGGTAATTATGTAAAAAATCCCAAATCGGTATTCTATAGCACAACAGCCAAGTTATGAAACCAGCCTAGGTGATGACCAATAGGATGAATGGATTAAGAACATGTGATATATATATACACACAATGGAGTTCTACTCAGCCATAAAGAAAAATGAAATTATTTCATTTGCTGGTAAATCAATGGAACTGGAGAACATCATGCCAAGTTATATAAGTCAGACTCAGAAAGCAAGGTTCAAATGCCTTCTCTCATAAATGTAAGTTAGGGAGACAAAAGGGAATAAAGTTGGGGGATCTTCCAAAAAATAGAAGGGATAGGAGTAGAAATAGGAAATAAAGGGTGAGGGAGGACAAGAGGCAAAGGGGAAGAATTTGGAGAATAAAGTTGATCAAATTATACTATGTGCATGTGTGAATATATCACAATGCAGTCCAATTTTATATGTAACTATAATGCATCAATTAAAAGAAAATCAGTGAGAGACTGGGAAGATGGTAGAAGGGAGCAAGACAGCAATTCCCGATCTCCTCACCACACAGAAAGGAGGCAGTGAAGGAAATTCCCGATCTCCTCACCACACAGAAAGGAGGCAGTGAAGGAAAATCAGAATTGAGAGATGAGTGACAAAGGTTCAAAGACTCAGTATTACCAAGTCTTAGGTCTGGAAATACTGGACACCACAGTAGAAAATCAGCACACGTTTCTCTGATCTGGAACCCAGGCCAGGATAGAGGAAGGGGTGGGGGGCAATAGAAAGAAAGACAGAGAGGGAGTAGAAATTTACTTAAACTCACCCACTAAAAACATTTGGAAAGGCAGATAAAAATTTAAGTGTGATGGGAACAGCAGGGCCCTTATAACAGATCAAAGGTTAAAACCAAATTGTGAAAGGAAAGCTGAGCCAGGGGTTCGCAGCCATCTCATGACAGGACATCTTCCTATGTCCAGACAGCTGCAAATGAAACCAGAGGGAAGTCCCCTGGAGTGGGACCTCATAGGAATAGAGCCAGAAAGAAGTTCTAGAGGAACCACTAGTAGCCCCCAAATCACTGAAACTCCCTCCCCCAGAAAAGGGGGGTTGGGCTGAGTGGACTGCGCTAGGAAGTACGCCTAGCCCACCACTCTGCAACCCAGGCAAAGGCAGGGAGAAAAAAGAAAAAACAGCAACAAGAACAAAAAAACTCTGTGCAGCATCCACTGACCCAGATAGTGACAAAGCAGCAAAGTAACTGTGGCTCTGAGCAGAGGAAAATGGATCCCTGAGGACCACAGCAGCACCAACCATGACATTGAGGGGAAGCACTGTTGAGAAGCCCAGGGACCATCCTCTTGACAGTCCATACCAGAGGGAAGCTTCAGACCCCAGAGCTTATAAACCAGAACTGGCCATGGGAGGGTCACAGCAAACAGGGAAGTGGCTCCTGTACCCCAGCAATCATGGGGGGATCCATGGCCAAAGGAGGATGCACACATTCAAAATGTCCAAACCCCAATGAAAACCAACCAAGATCCAACAGGAATTTTCTTCACCTGGCATGATTTTCTATAAATAACTCTAATATCAACATTGAACATATAAATAACTTTTTCACTTGAATGATTGTGGTTATGCTAATAGCCAAGATTCAACACAATGGACTGTATTTTATCTACTGGTTTAACTAGAATCAATCTTCCTATCCTTGTTTTCCTTGCTCTACTTTATAGTTGCTCCTTTTACCCTTTATATTCATCCTCTTGTATTATCTGCTATTACCTCAAACACAAATACCACCCAATCTACTCCTCCTTCATTCCTTCCTATCTTCTTTCATCTTTTTCCCCAATTTTTCCTCTTCCCCACTTTTAGCCCTCACTTAAGATTATAGCAATTTTAGTAAATTGAAGAACTAAATTTGACCTATTCCAGAACTTCACTACAGCTTAGACCTAGATTTGAGGAGCTGTGGACAACAATGTCAACATGGTGTTTCCCATAAGGTTGAATAGCAGGAGGCTTGGTTCTGAGTGATTGTAGTAAACAGGGTTCGGTGGCATTTCTCAAAGTGGTGCTGATATTTGGATCAACAAAAGTTTCACTTTGACTTAAAGTTCCAATATCTGGATATTCACCGAACCCAGGGCTCTTAAAAGAAAGAAGCTCACAAAGTAGTGAGCTATCACAACAGATGTGTAGACATACAAACAATATGAAAAGAGAAGGGAACAAACCATCCCAAAAGCCCATAATGCTTTAACAACTGATCCCATCAACACTGCAGTGGAGGAAATGTCAGAAGAATTAGAGAGTTAATAGTTAAAATGCTGGATGAGCTAAAAGAAGATATAAGGAGTGAAATTAAATATGGGAAGTAAAGGATCACTTGAATAAAGAGATAGAGATTCTGGAAAAAAAAAAAAGCTGAATGGAAATCCTAGAAGTGAAAGACTCAATAAGCCACATTAAAATTTCAATGGAAAACACCACCAGCAGACTAGACCACTTTGAAGACAGGTTTGAGGCCTCAAAGACAAAGTAATTGATCTTGAAAATAAAGTGGACCATGAAGAAAGGATGTTCAGAGACCACGACCAAAGCAACATCACACTAACTAGAGAGGAGCTGAAATGATTTCTTATAAGATTAGGAACAAAAGAACATGTATATTCAATATACTATTGGAAGTACTGGTCACAGACATAAGAGGTAACAAGAAAATACAAGGCATCCAAAGAGGAATGAAGGCGGTCTAAATATCCCTGGTTTGCAAATGACATAATTTCATATACATAAACTCCCCTCATTATAAACATCTGGGCTGCAGGCAGCCCCTGATTTCCATGTCTCCTGGCTTCTCAGGGCTCCCATCAAGCTGGCTGCACAAGGAAGTAAAAGGAATAGATTCTCTAAAGACGAATGTTGGTGGAAAGGAAAGAGGTGATCCCAATGTTGCTAAAACCCAACAAATAAGCCACAAAGTACAGAAGACATGGGGATCTTTCGGCATAATGAAAATAACAGCAATAATCAGGTAGAACTGTTGCCAAATACCAAGCTGTTATGAATATTAATAATGTGCTGATGCAAAAACCAAATGCTCAGAATCAACTCTAAAACTGCAGAGCTTTCAGGATCAAGTCTATGTTTCAAAACTTTTAGTTAATAAGAGTTTCTTATTATAAATTTATTTCTTAAACTGTAGGGAAATCATGTGTCATTTAACTATCTTTACCATTTCTAAGTGTACTGTTCAATAAATATTAAAGACATTATTGTGCAGTAACCACCTCTGCCCACCTCCAGAACACTTTCTACTTGTAAAGCTGAAATTCCAAACCAACAGTGTACAAGGGTCCCCCCACTGATCCATAGCCATGCCAACACTTGTTCTCTAGACTTCTTGCCAAGAGCCGGCCTAACAGGTGCTCAGTGACACCTCATTTTGGTTTTGAATCTGCATTCCCAGCCATTAGTGATGCTGAGCACCTTTTCATATCTATTGGTAACCTGTCACTTCCTTTGGGAAAATGCCAAGGCAGGCCTTTTCCCCACTATTAGAGTCATCTTAACCCCTGTCAGATGTGCTTTGTAAATATTTCCCCCACTTTGGACATTGCCCTTTCATTTTATGGATGGATTCCTTTGCTTTTTGTAGCCCTGCTTGTTTAGTTTTCTTCTGTTGCCCATCCTGTTGGTTTCATGTCCAAAAAATCATTGCTAATACCCATATCAAGAGATTTCCCCTCGGTTTTCTTCTGAGAGTTTCAGGACTTGTATTTAAGTCTGTCTTCCATTTCAAGTTCCTTTATGTGTATGGAACATAAAATAAGGGTCCAATTTCATCCTTCTGTGTGTAGGTGCCCAGTCTCTGCAGCACCGTGTACTGAGGAGACTGTCCTTTCCCTCTCATGCACTTCTGGCCCCCTTGTCAAACATGACTTGACCCCATGTGTGGGTTGAAGTCTGGGCTCTCAGCTCGGCTCTGCTGGACTATGTGCCTGGTTTTGTCCCAGTGCCATGCTGTCTTGATATCCTGGCTTTTCATAGTTGAAATCAGCAAGTGTGATGCCTTGGAATTATGTTCTCAATTCCCTTTGGGGTGTTACTTTAATATCCTGCAATTTTACTGAAATTATTAGTTCTAACACTTTTCTGTGTGACATCTTCAGGGTTTTCTACATATATGTTATGTTTTCTTTGAACGGACATACTTTTATTTCTTCCTTCCCTATTTGGATGCCTCAATTTCATTTTCTTTCCTTATATGCTTTTGGCTAGAACTTTCAATATTACATTAAATGGAAGGGGAAAAGCAGGCATCCTGAACATTTTGCCAATTTTACCAAATAAGCTTTCAAGCTTTCACTCCTAATTATGGTGTTATCTGTGGCTTTTCATGTCATATCTTTATTGAGGTAGTTTCCTTCTAGTCCAACTTTGTTAACTGTAATGTTTTTCCCTTCATAAGATGGTGTTGAATCTTTTCAAACACTTCTTCTGCTTTGGCAGAGATGATGATATTCCCCCTCTACTTCAGTCTGCTAATGTGGTATACTGATTGATGGTCACATGTTGAGCCATCGCCATGTTCCTAGAATAAATTATACTTGGTCATGTTATACAGTCACTTTAAGAAGCTGCTGAATTGCACGTGCTAGCATTGTGAACATTTCTGCACCAGGTTTCATAAGGGACAATGATCTAGAGTTTCCTTCTCCTGTCAAATCTATGTCTGGCTTCAGTACCACGTTATTGCTGGCCTCTCGGAATACATAAGGTATGTTCTCTCTCCTTTGAATTTTGGAAGTTTGAAAAAGAAAGCTGGTAATGCTTATTTAAACATTTTTAAAAAATATTTTTAGTTGTAGATGTACACAATACCTTTATTTTATTTATTTTTTTGTAGTGCTGAGGATAGAACCCAGTGCCTCACATGTGCTAGGCAAGCACTCTGCTACTGAGCCACAATCCCAGCCCTTATTTAAACATTTGATAGACTTCTTTAGTGAAGTTATCTGGTTCTGAACCATCCATGTGGTTCATTTCGTGTTCTGGTTTAGAACTTTCCATCGGAAAGTTGTTTTGGATTACTAGTTTAATCTCTTGTGAGTTTTATTTTTCATTTTTTATGATTTCTCAAGATTAAGTCTTTAGAAGGTGGTATGCTTCTTGGAATTTCACATTCCATACCAGTTATTCAATTTGTTGGCATATACTTTTTCATAGTTTTCTCTATTAAAAAGAGAAAAAAGTTTTTTGAGTCAAGGTCTCACTGACAGTGAACTCTTGGGCTCAAGTGATTTGTCTGCCTTAGATTCCTGAGTAGTTATGACTACAAGCATCCCCATTGTGGACAGCTAAATTATTTATGAATGTAGATAGTAATGTTCTCAACTTCATCTCTGATTTTAGTAATCTGAGTCTTTCTTTTTACTATACACCCAGATAAAAGACTTTCATTTTTTTGTGATCTTTTTGAAAAACTAATTTTGGTGTATCGAATTTGGAAGTTGCTTCATTTTTATGCATATTCACTATACATTCAGAGATGTGAGATTTTAAAAATGGTACGCTCTAACAAAATGCTACAGTGAAATTTGGTAGAATATTAACAGATTAATTTGTTCTTAGATGTCATCATAAAAATTGAATAAGTACATCATAGCATGGCAACTTCAAAATGTGAACCAAAGCCCTTTGTAAATATTTATGTGCTATAGATTATGGTACTATAGAAATGGAATGAATTATTATATTCCTTTAAATATGCTCTCCAGGTATGCTTTGAAATAAATGACCCAATATACACTTATTAGATTTCTTCTTTCACATCATTTGTTGGGATTTTAACAATTCCTGATGTAAAGGTTAAAAGTGCAATGGAGCAAGGAGTATTTCCATAGAAAATAGAAAGTTCCTTTTCTCTTGCAGATGCAAGGGTGAGATTTTGTCTGCTACAAAATTTGTTATGCCTAAGTGCTCCTGACAATGTTTAATTCCACAGGCCACAGTATTCTGTCCCCTACAGTAGAGCCCCAATTTCACTGTGTTGCTATTGAATCCACTTAGAACATCTACGAAAAAAGCAGAAAAAGGGCTTCGATATGAAATAAAATTTTCATTGTAAGTTAGACTTCAGAGTACTTTTTTTCTAGAGAGGTTTTAATTTGCATGAATCTGAAGGATATTATATGTATTTGCAAATTAGCTTTGTCTTTATTCAAATATATAGTTTTTAAAAACTGAGGTGTTTGCTTTTTATTGTGCTCCATCAACATTCCAGAAACTTCATATTCATTTACTCATTAATTGCATTGTCCAATATTTATTGCTATAAATGTGCCTTGAATATGTTGGTTGCAATACAGTTAAAAATGAAAATGGGTACTTAATGGTTATTTAGTACGTGGCTTCAAACATACATTGATTCTCATTATTTAATAATATACAGTAATCTATATATTCATGTCCACTAACTATTAAGCATTGTCTCATTCCTATCTATTATAAAGAATTTAATTTATATTGCTCTTTTCTATATTTGGGGATATGTTGTTATTTTTTAATTTGTTCTAATTATTTATACATTATGGTAGAATGCATTTTGACACATCATACAAAGATGGAATAAACTTCTCATTTTTCTGGTTGTACATGACAGTTACACCAATTCTGTAATCATATATGCATATAGGGTAATACTGTTGCTGTTTTTAATAAGCTTCATTTGTTGGAGAATTTTTAGGTGCACATCAAATTGGGTAGAGATTTCCTGTACATCTCCTGGCTACCACAGGCTCCCAGTTATCCACATTCCCCCACCAAAGTGATATGTTTCTTACAATGAACAAATATGAATTGATTTATTTTTATCAAACAATGAAAGATTTTATTCTTGTGTATTACTAGTGAAAATTTAGACTTCATGAGTGATATAAATTCCATATTTCTTTTTGTTGTTCCTAATTATAAATGGGCTTATAAATTTATGAGGTAATTTCTAATGGTTTTGGAAAGGCATTGAAATATTATTGTCAAGAAGATGAAAAACATTTAACAGCTCATGTGGCAGTTTTTATTAGTAACTGAAGCATAAGTGACTGTTATCTGTTTATTTCAAGGGTCAATGTCAGTGGGCCACAGGGATCTCACATATTTAGAAAACCTGATTTGGGGTGTGATTGTAATGAGAGAAATATGTAAATCAGTAGATCAAGAAAAGCACTACCCATCGGGAATGGGCCTCATCCAATCAGTTGAAGGACTGGATAAAGCAAAACACTGAGTAAGAGTGAACTGTTCCTGCCCAGTTGCCTTTGAGCCATGACATGGGTTTCATTTGCCTTCAGATGTGAACTTGAACATTAGTTTGTGGGTATCAACCAACCACCTTCTCACCTCAACTACACTATTGGCTTTCTTGTGTTCGGGCCTTCAGGCTGGAATTCGACCACAGGCTCTCCTGAGACACCAGCTTGAGGACTACAGAACTTGGGACTCATCAGCTTTCAAGATCACATGAGCCAGTCCAGAGTCAGTTTCTCTTCCTGCTGGGACACACCATAGTGTCCCAGGGATACAGACTTGCTAGCTCTGGGCAAGGCCTTCTCTTCTGGGAATCTGCCCCATAGCCAGAGGCACCATCCTCCTCACTCCCTCACAGACAGGACAGTTCTTACAGGCACCTTGTACCTCACAGGGTGAAATTCAACATGTCTGGAGACAGCCCATCTGTGTGTTGCTACAGCCCCCTACCATGCACCCAGGTGACCAACTCAAGCAAGCACACTGGGAAACCTACTTGTCAATTCAAATTATGTCCCAATCCTGGACGGAGGGTCTTCTGGTAAACAATGGCAACTCCTACTTCAATGCACCTTTCACATCCCCTAGTGATTTCTATGGGTTGTGCCCCATAGAAGCACTTCTTAAATAGACCAGCTTTCCTTTGCCCCCCTGCCTCACAATTAGGGCAGGCAACTAAGCCTGACTCCCATCAGTCAGCATGAAAACCAAATACAAAGCAAACACCATGGAATTCAACCCACAAAGTTGATCTGTTTTTACCTTTTCTTGATTTCACTGCATGCGTGCAGCAGCCACCCAGAAACCAACCACTTCTTTGCTTGACAATCACTAGCTGTTGAAAGGGAAGAGTCCAAGTGGGATAGAATCCAGCAGCTCCACAGGTTTCTCTAAAGTTCAGTCCTAGGGAAAAGACCAAACTGCTCAGGAATGTCAACTAACTCTGCATCTCCTGAGAGTAGGTTTCTGCACAAGCCTTTTCATTTATTACCAGCCCTCCCCATTACAGCATGTCTCCAACATCACCTAAGACATCATATATATTTTGTGTTTCAGGGATATTTTTTGTTCTTCAGTTACAGGGGCATTTTCAACTAATGAAAGTTATCATGGTCAAAGTTTTATCAGTCATCACTGGGAGGTGCTCACAGGTTTTTGTGCAAGCCCCTGGTTACACTTTCCCCAGCACAATGTTATAAAGGATCTGTCCATTCCAGTGCTCCAGCTTCTAGCCTATGCTCTTCAAATCCCATTCCCTGTGTGGACTCAAGCAATCATCATGTTCAAATTTAGAATGTCTAAGATTGTACACTACTAGAGATAAGAGGAACATATCTTAAGATCATAAAAGCTATCTGTGCTAAGTCCCAGGACATCATTCTAAATGAAGAAAAATTAAAAGCATTCACTCTAAAAACTGGAACAAGAAAGGGATGCCCTCTTTCACTACTTCTATTTAACATAGTTCTTGAAACACTTTCCAGAGTAATTAGACAGATGAAAGAAATTAAAGGAATACAGATAGAAACAGAAGAACTCAAATTAGCACTATTTGCCAATGATATGATTCTGTAGCTAGAAGACCCAAAAAATTCCACCATAAAATTTCGAGAACTTGTAAATGAATTCAGCAAAGTAGCAAGATACAAAATAAACACCCATAAATCAAAGGCATTTCTGTACATCAGTGACAAATTCTATGAAAGAGAAACAAGGAAAACTATGCCATTTACAGTAGCCTCAAAAAAATAAAATAAAATAGTTGGAAATCAACCTAACAAAAGAGGTTAAAGTCCTCTACAACAAACTAGAAGATAGAAAGATCTTTTTTGTTCTTGGATAGGCAGAATTAATATTGTCAAAATGACCATACTACCAAAATTACTATACATATTTAATGCGATTCTTATTAAGATCCTAGTTGACATTCTTCATAGAAATAGAAAAAGCAATCATGAAGTTCATCTGGAAAAATAACAGACCCAGAAAAGCTAAAGCAATCCTTAGCAAGAAGAGGGAAGCAGGTGGCATCACAATACCAGACCTTAAACTATACTGCAGAGCAATAGGAACAAAAACAGCATGATATTGGCACCAAAATAGACTGATAGAGCAATGGAAAATAATCGAGGACACAGAAACTAACCCACAAAATTACAATTATCTTAAATTAGATTAAGGTGCCAAAAACATACATTGGAGAAAAGATAGTTTCTTCAACAAATGGTGCTAGGAAAATTGGAAATCCATATGCAACAAAATGAAATTAAAACCCTATCTCTCACCATGCCCCAAACTCAACTCAAAGTGGATCAAGGACCTGGTAATTAACCAGAGACCCTGTGTCTAATAGAAGAAAAAGTAGGTCCAAATCTCATTAATGTTGGATTAGGCCCTGACTTCCTTAATAAAACTCCCATAGAGCAAGAATTTAAATCAAGAATCAATAAATGGGATGATGGGCTGGGATTGTGACTCAGTGGTAAGAGCGCTTGCCTAGCATGCATGAGGCACTGGGTCTAATCCTCAGAACCACATTAAAAAAATAAAGATATTGTGTTTACCTAAAACTAAAAAATAAATATTTTAAAAATAAAATGGGATGGATTCAAACTAAAAAGCTTCTTCTCAGCAAAAGAAACAATCAGTGAAGTGAACAGAGAGTCTACACATCTTAGGAACAAATTTTTACCACTCATACATCAGATAGAGCACTAATCTCTAGGGTATATAAAAACTGAAAAAGCTAAACACCAAAAAACCCAAATAACCCAATCAATAAATGGGCCAAGGAACTGAACAGACATTTCTCAGAAGAGGATATATAATTAATCAACAAATATATGAAAAACATGTCTCATAGGAGCCACACAACTCCTGGGAGTCTTGTACTAAGCTTTGGTACTTGCTCCATCAATATCTGATTTGTTCAACTCTTTTCTTTTTCTTTTGTTTAAATATTTTTTAGTTGTAGATGGACACAATTTATCTATTTATTTATTTACTTACTTATTTATTTACTTATGTGGTGCTGAGGATTGAACCCAGCCTGCTGAGATGAGCCTCTTGACTCTCCTCTGTCCTTGCTCATTCTCTTGGGAATTTGCCTAGCCTTCTTCTCTCTGTGTAGTTTCAGCATAGATTTCCCCTTTGGAAAGGATTCTGATGCTAAGAATACACCTAAAGTTTGCTGGAAGAGAAACAGCCCACTGTGAGCATCTTTCCCAACACCCTCCTTTGATAGGAGTTCTCAGATAAAAGGCTGGAGTTTGCATGGGTCGCCCTATAAGCCTGGTCCATCCCTTTCTTCCACTAAAGATATGACAATTATCAATAACCAAAGCATCATATATTTAACTCTTGTTCCTTTGCATTTCCTTATGCATCCAGCAGGCCAACCTCAGATGCTGGATTTGTCAAGAGTTACTTATCTATGCACCTATTGTAAACAGTAGAGGAAAATTATATTACTAACTCAAAATCTTCAAACACACAAAAATTAATAAAGAAAATAAGTAGCTATAGCTTTGATCCGACTTAAAACATAAACCTTTCATGCTGAGGACAGGAGCTTTGTGGGCAGCAGTGAGGTAATTCCTGCTGCAAATCCACCAGTGCTTTTTGATCTGGAGAGTGGTGATGTTACCTGGAAACAATCCTCAAGACCTCCTAAAGAGCCAGGTTGCTTCTCAGCAGTGAGAAGACACTGTCCTCCCACTGAATGGCTCTTTGGGTGCATCCCCTTAGAATGGCTGACCTTGTTCCATCCTTCAGCACTGGTGCCCACATCATGCAGACTCTTGGTTACTGTTTTTGTTAACTGTTGTTGAGGTGTAACTGTGAAATTAAATTTGTATACATTAATGTACAAACCATTTTTTGGATACACTGTGAAATGATCACCAAAAAATAATGAACTTATCACAGTCACCATTTTCTTCTAGTGTGTGTGTGGAGAGAGAATACCCAAAATCTACCCTCTTAGCAAATTTCAAACATCCCATGTTTTTAATCATACTCACCATGCTACATCTTGTATAACCATTGTATCTCCATCTTGTATAATCATTTTTAGACACTTTAACCAGTATCACCTACCCCTTTTCCCTCTCAACAACCCCTGATGCCCACCATGGACTCTCTGCCTCTGAGTTTTGACTATTTTAGGTCCCACACAGAAGTGAGCTCAAGCAGTATCTTTCTGTGTCTGCTTATCTCAGTAGCATGATATTCTCAGAAATCCATGCTGTTACAAATTAGAGGATTTTTCTTTTTTTTAAGACTGAATAATAGCCATGTGTGCTGGCACACTCTTATAATCCCAGAAAGCTTGAAGGCTGAAGCAGGAGGATTGTGAGTTCAAAGCCAGCCTCAGCAACTTATCAAGGCCCTAAGTGACTTAGGGAGACCCTATCTCTAAATAAAATATTTTAAAGGGGCTGGGGCAATCCCAAAAACAAAAGGCTGAATGTTTTGATATGAGGATGCTGACTCTTAGTGGTGATGTGGGGGAGCATGGGAGGAATAGATAGGGCAAAGGGGAGGGAGGGGAAAGGACAAGGCAAGGGGGTAGAAATGACGGTGGAATGAGTTAGACATCATTATCCTAAGTACATGTATAAAGACATGAATGGTGTGAAAATACTTTGTATACAACCAGTGGCTTGAAAAATTGTGCTCTATATGTGTAATATCCAATGAATTTCATTTTGCCATCATGTATAAAAAATTAGAATAAATAAATAATTTAATAAATAAAATAAAAAAGGCTTAGGGAGTGGCTAAGGGGTTAAATGCCCCTGTGATAAACCTCCACTATGAAAGAAAAAAAAGATTGAATAATATTCTCATTCTCACTCTCTCAATACCCACCCCATCATACACATACACACACACACACACACACATACACATACTTCACATATTCTATTCATCCATAAACAAATGGGGGGTTGCTAGATCGATCAATATGGTAGTTATTCTTTGAAGTTTTTGAAAAAAATTCATACTGTTTTTCATTATGCCTTAGGAACTTCTCTAAGAAGGGAATGTGTCAGGGCTGATGTCTAGCCCTATAGTAGTTTGCTTCAAGTCTTTATTTCTTCATTTTGTTGTTGTTAAGAGAACACAGACAACAATTTAGAATCTGGCCTGTATATCCTGAATACAGAAGTTCCCTCGATTTCTCTTGGTGGATAGTCTAGTCTACAGCAAATCCTACTTTAATACAATAGGCATGTATTTAGCAGTTTGGTATTTGTTAATGTTTTACATATTTAAATATTTTTACTATGAAATATAGTAATTTATCCATACATATCTATGTAGTTCACTCATAATATTATAAATGTAACACTGAAACAATCATTAGCCCCACAGATCTTTTATTTTCTCATTACCATAATATTCATACCCAAAGTCTACTTCTACTCATGCATAGATCTATCTGCATATAAACAAATCAAAGTCGGTTTGAAAGAAAATCAGATTACTGATACA
Organism: Urocitellus parryii; assembly: GCF_045843805.1. Taxonomy (NCBI): domain Eukaryota; kingdom Metazoa; phylum Chordata; class Mammalia; order Rodentia; family Sciuridae; genus Urocitellus; species Urocitellus parryii. The sequence goes on from NW_027554059.1 coordinate 38,988, forward strand.
CTAAGTCTAAAAATTCCACATGAGTCTTAAAGACAGAAGCACTGAGCTGGTGGTGTTGCTGTGTGCTGGAATGCTTAGCTATCATGTGCATGGCCCTGGGTTCCATTCTCAGCACCTCCAAAGCAAAAACCAGAATCAGTGCTGCTAAATGTCTAGGGCTGACTAATGTTCCTCCTATTCAAGACAGTTTTGCACCTTACATTTTGTCCCATTTCCCAGTTTTTATCTTGGGAGACCAAATATTTGATGGTGAGTTGGAGAGAGAGGGTTGAGCCCTGACTTTTCTGCAGTTGGAAAATTCATTGCAAAAGCACCAGAACCTGCATCTAGAAATCTGCAGTGCCTTTGAGAGTAAGAGAAAACATGTCTCCTTTTTCTGGAGGTCCCATGTAGCACCTGGGGACACACTGCCTCAGGCAAGGGATCTGAGTATGTGAATAAGGCTTAAAAAATGAGGAAAAGAAAGAGGGTTTGTGATTCCTCCTCTCACAATATTCAACTTGGAATACCCTCCATCAGCTCTCTCTATCTTCACAGATCCAAGACCTGGCCAAGCCCTCATGATGAACCTCAACCCAGGAAGCTCATTCCCTGCTGAGGCAAGGAGGAGGCCAATGGAATGCTGGGTCCTTCTCAACTGCCCATTAGTATTTCAAGGTTACCTTTTTCTGGAAGCACCTGTTCTGGCCTTACCTGCCACTTGGGTTCTGTGAGACTTCAAACAACTCATGAGATTTCCACTGCTAACTTACCCCAGGAGATGGATGGCTTCAGTGCACTACCAAGAAGCTACAAGTCTTGGGCTGGGGATGTGGCTCAAGCAGTAGTGCGCTTGCCTGGCATGCCTGCAGCCCAGGTTTGATCCTCAGCACCACATACAAAGATGTTGTGTCCACTGAAAACTAAAAAATAAATATTAAAATTCTCTCTATCTCTCTCTCTTAAAAAAAAAAAGAAGCTACAAGTCTTGAACATCTGAGGACTGAAGGTGTCTCACTGTTGCAGCTCTGAAAAAGAATGGGAGGAAACTGGCATTGGACTCCTCTACTCCTCAACTTTCAGTGTCATGCATAGTTGCTTCCTTACTGATCCACTGGACTCGGGAACATGGATAGCTTACTGACAGACACATGGTTATTATTTCTGTTCATTCTTTTCCTGTTTGGAAGTATTCATGATCTTATAACTGAAAAAAAAATGTATTGGTATGATGAAATTCATGCAGTTTACAACTGGGTAAGTTAAATTCATTACAAATCTCATCATAATTCATCCTTCCTACGTCCTTGTTGGAAAAATGTGCTGTGGCAGAATCCCTCAAGTAGTATACCCAGATAAAAAGGTCCCGAATTATCAGAACTTGCAGAGGTCACAGAAATTGTACACTGGAAGTGAGATACTGAGGAGTAAATGTCAATAGTCCCCTAGCAGGGATACACCTAGCAATTCACACTGCATGCTCTTGTTTTCACCAGCTAACTGTTACAGCTTGAAGTCTTATGAGTTATCATAGAACATCTACAATTTGACACCAAAATTTGTTTATTTAAATTTTTATTTGGCATTCCCAGCTTATTTTCCATGAGGCAAAGTTAATTTGCATCTCATGGCGTTCTTAAATGTTCCAGTATATTATGGTTTAGATTTTAGGAGTCCCCCAAAAGCTCATGAGTAAGAGAACACAAGAAAGTTTTCAGGTAAAAACATTTGGTTAGGACAGCCTTAAAACAATCAGTGCATTAATCACATCACAGTGATTATTACCAGAGTGATGACTGTAGGCAGGTAGACTGTGACTAGAAAAGGTGGGTCATCTGGGAGGGGAATGCCTTTGGTATACATTTTGTGAGCTGAGCTTATTCTCTCTATGCTTTCTGATCATGTCCTGAGACACTTTTTCAACTGCACTCTTCCAACGTGATGTTCTGCCTCACCTTAACCCCCAGAGAAATACAGCCAGCTGTGTATGGAATGAGACCTCTGCAACTGTGATATTCTCAAACAAAAAAAAATTTCCTCTAATTTTTCATGTCATGTCTTTTGGTCATAGCAATGAAAAAGCCTAAAATGCACCAGTTCCTTCTTATCAAAGATTTCATTTTCCCATGAGTGAATAATAATATGAAAATATAATCTACTGTCACGTATATCTAAGAAGAATAGAAAATAATTTCATTTTCTATGTTTTCACTCACCCACAAATTACCTGAGTAATTCAAAGTCACAGATATAAACAATGTTTACATTTTAAATTGCTCACCATTCTGAATGAATGATGAAATCAGGCAATATCACTCTCTGTTCTGACCATGAAGTGAATCATATCTTCGTTCAATGGATTCATGCTCTATAGGCTACCCACCCATCAGTACCTTGATAACCATCTGGACATGAGATAAACTGGGGAGAACTGCACATGCTTGTAGATAGGGGTCAGTACTACCTGTAGTTTCAGCCACCCTCTGGGGATCTTGGAACAGATCCTCCAGGATAAGGGGGTCTACTGTATTCCTCAAATTACATACTTTAATTAGTATTAAAGTATGAGCTCTCCATACTTTAATTAGTATTTGAAGTCTTTCTCTTGGAACCAAAACAAAATTGGAACATGACTTTCTTTGAGGAAAATTTCTTTTTCATAGGTTTCTCTGATACTTCTCAGCTGTGGAGACACAGAGTTATCTCATTTCTACTTTTCCACATAATCCACTTCCTCTGCTGTGTTCCCTGAAACTGTCTTGCCTTTTGCCCCATTCCCAACTCTGTGGAGAAGGGCATTCACTCACATCTCTCCCTCTTCCTGATAAGCTGCACACCACACTGGAATGTCTTCTTCAGTTCACTCTCCATGACCCCAGAAGATGGCTCTAGCATCAGTTCTGACTTTCATCCTGGGGTTCATTTGATTGAGTCTGTTCACACCTGTGTTCATCAGAGGACAGCATAAAGATAATTGGACAGTGATTATGGGTTCATTCTGACTTCTGCTTAATGGGATTCTACTGGCATGTTCTAGTGTCTGGAAGTACAAGAGACTCACTTGATTGTGGCAGAGATGTACAGTTTGGAGAGTGATCAGGGATTAGGAGAGACTGGGATTTCCCCATCTGTGTGGCACTAGGAGACACAGTCATTGTAATCAAAACATTTCCCCCCAAAATTAACAACATTGATCATATGCTCAAATACATGAAATAACATATGAAATAATATAAAGTAACCAAGTTATTTTATATATATATATAAATTTATATATATATAAATATAAATCTATATTTAGATATATCGTACCAATTGAAGAAATTTCCTACACTAAAATCAAATCCTTTTGACAAACAAATTAGAAATTTTCTACAACACATAAATATGGGCTGATATTTTTATGAAAAAGTAGAGGAAGTCAAATAGGCTTTCCAATAACAAAATAATTTCCAAAATTAAATCTTCATTCCATATTAGAAGGCCTTTACTTACAAGAAAATAAAGTAACTTCAAGAATGTTTGAAAAAAAACTGTTACGACACATGAATATACTTTCTAAATTAGAAAATGAATAAGGAAAAATGTAAATAAAAATTAATAATGCAGGATACAAGGATGAAATTTTCAATGATCTGGGGAGATAAACATGATTTTTTAAAATATACTTTTCTAGATGTTGATTGGCACAATAACATTATTTATTTATTTGTATTGTGCTGCTAAGGTCAAATCCAGTGCCTCACATGTGCTATACAAGCACTCTACCACTGAGCAAGAACCCCAGTCTACAACTTTTTTTTTTACATAACAAATTTTTAAAGAATGTTACATTGATCCTAATTTCCCCCATTTCAATGAAGATATCTAAAATTAAAGTATTCAGATATTGAATAATAAAAAAGAAACTTTTAATTCAACAAACATCTCATGCAAAAATCTCCACCACTGGATTTTGTATTAAATTCTATAGACATTTCATATAAATGGATTTAGCATCATAAAATATTAATAGTTGTTATTAAAGAGTCACCATCATTTTGGGGATCTTCTAAAAGTGATTAACAAATTTTGCTTAGTGAAATACCCACACTTGGAAGTCACTTTAACATATTATTTCTAAACATCACCACCAGTCACAGATGGGTCCTGTGAAAGACGAATTAGTTAGTGTAAATTAATGTAAAATTATTTAAAGTCTTCACTGGTCATGAGCAATGATCAAATATGACAATTTTCTCAGTAGAAAATGAGAACTAGTAAGTATCTTTTTAAACATATTATTTGCTTTCAGAAAACCCAGGAAAGTAACTGAATTCCAGTTTTGATATAAATGCAATATTGAAACCAAAAATTAATGTCATGAGTTTTACTTGACCCCCTTTCAATTCACAATTTGTTTTTCACCTGCTTTAACCTGAGGGTTAAAAACACTAGTTAATTATAAAAATATATGGGTCAACATCCACTGCCTTCCTTACCCCTCACCCAGGAAAGTCCTGTGTCCCCAGCTCATCAGTACAGCTAGAGGGCTTGGTCCATTCTATTCCCTTTCTCTGTATGTGTCCTGGGAATTTCTCCCCCAAACCTGCATCTGCATAAAACCTCACCTCCCTCCTCTGCTATGATGAGCCTCCACCTGCAATAAATGGGTCATTTTGTCCAAGTCCTGCTGAAATACAGTGTGAGGAAGGAAAGAACAAACCTTTGGGAATGGACTACTTAAGAGAACTTCCTCGGGCAGCAGCGAACAAAAGCGCCTTCCTCGGGCATCAGAGCCTCCAAAAGACCTTCTCCTCAGCAAAGATGAGGCTTCCTCCACCCAAATGGAGGACAAGCTTCCAGGGCTGGGTACTGAGTAAACCAGGCCCAGGCTACACAGGCCTGTGCACCATCTGGGGCAGAAAGCAGAATTCATTGCCCTCTAGTGGCCCTAGGCACTCAGGGCAGGATCTTTGCCTTTAGTGTGCAAGGTGACCTTGTGCTTCCTGGTGGCCTCCTGCTGATTCACTGGTAGAAAATTGGACTTTTTCCATCTAGGTTATTCACTATCTTATATTGTTCAGAGCATTCTCTTGGGATGCCTTTTCTTCCTGTAAGGCAGAATGACCCCATGTTCAAATCTTATAAACCCCATGTTCAAATCTTATAGTTTAGGTCATACCTTTTGTTCTTGTTGCTTCAAGGTGAAGGTGGTCAATTTTTCTCTTTTTTAAAACCAACTTTGGATTTTATGGATTCTACCTTTTTCTATTTTCTAGTTCATTTTTTCCTTTTTTTTTTTTTTTTGGAATGAACCCAGGAGTAGTTAACCACTGAGACACATCTCCAGTCCTTTTTTAATATTTTTATTTAGAGTCAGGATCTTGCCAATTTCCTTAGGATCTTGCTAATTTGATGAGGCTGGATTTGTACTCATGGTCCTCCCCAGCTGCAGAGATTTATAGGCATGTGTCATGGCACACAATCATTTTCATTTTTAGTCTTTCTTATTTCCTTCTTACATCTAACATTCTGTTTAGTTTATAATTTTTCTAGTTTATTATCCTGTAATTAGATTATTGTCATGAAGAAAATGCAGAGTCCTACAAGCAAAGAAGATGGAAAACATCTTTCACCATTAGGAAAAAGCAACTAAAAATCACAATGAGAATCAAAGGACATAGGGGATGCCTGTACTCCCAGATATTCAGAATGCTTAGACTGAAGGATTGTTGGGGCCTAAGAGTAAGAGAGGAGACTGCACAACATAGCAAGACCCCATCTCAACACATACACACACACACACACACACACACACACACACACACACACAGATCATACACACCTGTAAATGTAGCTCAAATGAAAATAGTCTCCAACCTCTGCTGCTGAAGAGGAAGAGACAGGATCACTCCTACATTGCTAGTGGGAATGTAATTATTAGAGCCACTGGGAAGCAGTTTCTTCAAAAAAAAAAATTCATGCTATTCTTTTGATCTTGAATGTCCTCCAATGGCCCATGAGATGAAGGGTTGGTCCCCCCATGTGGTCCTGACAGTAGCTGGTGGAAGTTTTAAGAGGTGGGGCCTAGTGGAAGGAAGTTTGCCATTAGTGACATGCCTTTGGGGGGTATATTGGAACTTCAGCCCCTTATGTCCCCTTGTGAGCAGCAACCAGTACTATGATATATGCAGAGGCCTCAAAGCCACAGGACCACCAAGCACAGACTTAAACCATGAGCTGAAATAAACCTTCCCTCCTTTTAAGCTGATCATTTCAGGTATTTGGGCATAGTAATGGAAAGCCAACCAACAATGCAAATACCATTAGATGTGTCAACTGCACATCTGAGAATTTATACAGAGAAATGAAGACTTTAGTGATCACATGCTCAAATTTTTTTTCAATTTTCATATAGCTGCCTTATTTGTAACACCAAGAACTGAATTCATCCCAAATGACCTTTTGGAGATAAGACAAGAAACAAACAAAAACTGTGCCACATTCTATACACTGACAACTACTCTGTCATGAAAACTGGTATCTACAACAATTTGTATGTATCACTAGAAGAGTGATACATACAAACGTTATTACTCACCGTTCCTGAGTGAATGATGCTAATCACAAAATAGCAAATACTATGATTGATTTGATTTTTGTAAAATTCATGAAATTCTAGTAATGGGGGAACATAATAGTGGTTACCAGCAGGAAAAAGCACAGAAAGGAGGAGAAAAGTTTGTTTGGCTACAAGAAACCACTTGTGGACTCCTTTTAGTGATGGAAACAATGTACATCCTCACTGGTATTGATGTAATCTTCTTGGTTGTGATATCAAATTATGGTTTTGCAAGATGTTACCATCGAGGGAAACTTGAGTACAAGGAACTATGTCCTGGGAATTTCTCCCCAGAAACCTATAGCTGTCTTACTTGTAACACCATGAATTCCCTTTTACAAATGCATACAAAATAAGATACATACTTAGATACAGAAACAACTGAAATATCTACCAGTCAATAATTATTTATTTATGATGTCTCTTACATATATCCATGAAATAGTCTCAAGAACAAGACAAAAATAATTAGGGAAGTATACTTATATGGGATTTCTGTGTTTTATTTCACTCTTTAAATAATCACCAAGTTAAATTAGTTTTATGCAAAGCAAAAACTTTTATTCACTATGATTCTACAAAAAATAAAATGCTAAAAATACAATAGCATAAATTGAGAATACTCACAGGGAAACTGAATAACTCAATACACCATTGGTGGGAATATAAACTGATATACCACTTTGGGAAACAGTTGAAGATGTTCTTAAAAGCAGAATGCAAAGCCAGGAATGGTGGTGAGCACCTGTAATCCCAGCTATTTAGGCAGATGAGGCAGGAGGATCACAAGTTTCAGGCCATCCTGGCCAATGTAGCAAGACCTTGTCTCAAAATAAAATGAAAAAGGACAGGAGATGTGGCTCAGTTCTCCAGCACTCACCTAACATGTCAGAGGCCCTGGCTTCAATCCCCAGTACCAAAAACAAAGTAAAAAGTTGAACATGTATCTACCCATATGACCAGGTATTAAATAAAGGGAAATAAAAGTGTAAGTGCTTACAATGTCTTTTTCATAATGTCCATAGCAACTTCTTTCAAATATGCACACAAACACAGGAAACACTGCAGACATCCATTAGGAGAAGAATGTATGAACAAACTGTAAACTACTATGCACTGCCATGAGAGGCTGAAGTGCAGATGTAGGAAAAGCATCGAAAAACCTGAAAATAGTTACCAGAGGTGACACAAAAGTAGTGCATAGTCTATGGTTATATAAAAAATGCAAATTAATAAAAAATGATAGAAAGAAGCAGCATACAGGCTTACCTTGCTCCCTGATATTCTTCAGGGAAATTCTGCCCTCCTGTCCTTGGAATGAAGAATTTAGCCATGGATGCATTAGGGCCTGAGGGGACAACAATACTGTTAACTTCTGGAGCAGAGAGGAAGCCCAGGTCACCATGCTTTATAAATTATGCAGACAGGTACAAAAAAATGTGTGTGCACACTTACAATGACAGTATCCAAAATAATGCATTTCTACTCAGAAATATAGAAAACACCCTAAAAATCCTCTTAAGAAAATGAAAGACAGCACAAAGGGGCAGTGTGACTTACCAGGCACCCCAGAGTCTGAACAGTTATGTTTCCCTGGGACCTTTCCACAGAAACCTAATTTTACAAATCTTTTCACCCCACCTATGCCCTCACCAAATTCTGTCACCCTTGTCACTAAGCTCCTAACAAAATGAATCCTCTTTGCTCTGGGTGAGGTCACAGGGTATCTGCACAGGCTCTGGGATTTCCTAAAGGGGCAATAAAGGGCCAACTATCTGTGTGAATGTCAGACACCTGTGTGGAGGTCCAGGCAGAGGCTGCACTCTTGACAAGGCACTTGGTACTCAGCAGGTAGTAAACACAGGTTGCAGGAGGGACGGACACACACAAATTCCATGAGATTTTGGGGCTTCAGCAGCAGCAATGCACATGGCACCCAGAAGGGAAGGTCCCACATGAGCAAGTGAACAGACAACCCCAGCCAGAGCAAAAAAGGAGACTGTGCCAAGCAGGAACAGCATCCCCAGAAGAAGCAATTGTAAAAAACTGTTTTGGACTCCCTTTTAACATTTGTCCAGTTTCTTCTGTCTTGATAATTTTCTGGGGCCAGAAACTTTAAAAAAAAAAATTTTCTCTCTTAATGTATTTGAAACCTTTTCCTAGGAGGCCTCTTTTAGGACCTGGCCCTGAGGTGGTGTGAGGAAGAAGAAAGCAGCCTGGACCTCCAGGAGTTGGCCTATCTGTCAGTGGGGCCTGCTGTTGCCAGGACCACGTTTGACACTCCCAGCCTGGCCCTAAAATCCTAGTGAAGCACAAGCAATTCCATGGAGCATCAACATGCACCAAATTCAATGTGAAATGAGTAATCAGGACCAAAAATAAAGTCTGATCTCTAACCATCTCTGAACACAGATGAAAGGTGAACATAGATTAATTCACAGAAGTGACTAAACATCCCCTATCTGGTGAACTTAAGTGACTGCTGCTTTGCCCCCAATTAACATTCACCTCCCTCCAGTCTTCCCTTTTCTGCATAAGATGTAAGAAGACCACCACCAATAAAATTCCCTGCTTCCTGACAGCATCCACTCTAGAAGAGAGCTCCTCTGTCCTTAAAATGTCCCTCAAGTTCCAAATCTTTGTAACACCCCTTACCAAAAGTGATCCCAGTATCCCCCTACTGTTTTCCCTGACTGCTATGAGGACTTCATCTAAGTGGTGTTAAACACAGTCATGTTCTTCGGTTTAGTTTTGGTTTTGTCTGCAGGGCCTGCACAGGATGCATGAAAACAGACTGAGATCTCAATGCAGGATGATGATTTTTGCCAGGGAAATTGAGAAACGCAGTTATTCAATGTAGTGAGAACTAAGCTGGACTTAACAAATGAGAAGTAGCCTTGGCCACATAAAAAATAGGTTCATTTCAGAGAAAAAGTTCTCAGTCAGGGCCAGGGATCAAGGGCTAGAGCAGGTCCACAGAGGGAGATGAGAACAGCCCCCACTTGGTGCACCAGGCTGTCAAGAGAGAGGAGCCAGAGCCAGGAAAGGCCCCCAGAGCATCTCTCCTCTGTAGGCCAGCAACTCCCCTCAAGGGTGCAGTGGCTATTCCCACTGGAAAGATTGCTCTGTGTATGGACTGACCCTGCCCTTACCCGGCACACATCCAGTGGGGTCCAGCCACTGTGATCATGAGAACCAAGCTTGATATTGTTAACACACGCACAAGGTGTGGGGACAATGTTCTCACAGAGATGACATGTTCAGATCTGCAAGGTCACGAAGATAGATGGGACACCGCAGGGCCACGCTATGCTTTGCCCCTTCTGTTTCTAAGGGTCCCTAGAGAGGCTTCTCAGGGATATGGGGAAGAGGAAGAATGTCACAGAAGGTGCTGAGGACCCTAGATCCCCAATTCTGCCTTCAACGAAGTAGATCCACTGGTAAATGATTTCTCTGGAAAATGCTCCAGGGCTATGGGGGCGGGGTGGGGGGGGACGCTAAATACAAATCCATCGACTCAAAACAGAACCCAGAGGCCTGGAATCAGGGTACAACGGATCAGTGAGGGTGTTTCAGGAGAATTCAGGAGACCCTGGACTGAGGAACCTGTCCCTGAGGACAGAGGAGGAGCCAGACCTGAAGGGGACAAGAGGTGAATTGGGCAAGCCTGAGTGACCAGGCACTAAGAGGGAGGGTCCCCTCCCCAGCCTCCTGCAAGACCTCTGGCACTCACTGGGGCTGGACAGCAGCACCTGGCTCCAGGGCGCTCCTGCGGTGCTCACCAGGTGCTGACAAGGCGCTGACTGAGCCCAGGGCTGGGGAACTGCCACACAGCGAGTCCTCAACGGCTCTCTGTGCGCCTGCAGGTCCGTTGCCAGCCTCAGCCAATCAGCGCTCAGCGCCACCGGCTGGACCAATAGCAGTTCCATTTGCTCCTTATTCAAAATTGTGGGCGTGGTGCGCGGATGCGCGCGACTTCTCAGGCCAGAGCAGAGCCAGGGAGGAAGGGGAGAGCTCAGGGAGGGTCCCATGATCAGGGCTTTCCTCAGCTCTTCTACTCTTTGGGACTGAGGTGGGATCTTCAGAAACCCCTCATGGCTGGGGATGGCTCACCTTCAACTTTCTCCCTGAGTTACTAAAGTAAAATTCACGTGTAATAGTCACCCTCTGTCCATTCTGAAGGGTACAACCCAGTGTGATTCAGTAAACTTGTAACTTTGCAAAACCTTCACTGCCATCTAGTCAAGAATGTCCTCACCATCCCCAATGGAAACCTCGTTCCCATCCAGCTGCCATCCCCACTCCCCACACCAAGTCACTGCTAATCACTAATCTGCTTGCTGTCTCTACAGGTTGGCCTATTCTGGAGATTTCGTATAAATGAACTCATGCAATATATGGCCCCTGTGCCTCTCTTTGCATGATGGTTCCAAGGTTCATCATGTTGTAGCATCTGTCAGATCCTCTTCCTTTTAGGGCTGGATAATATTCCATTATATGAATAAACTATATGAATTCAACCATCCGTCAGTTCATTGTTATCTGCCATGTCTATGTGAAGTGTGCTGCCATGAACAAGTATGTATGAATAGCCATTTTAATACTTTTTAAATTATTTTTTTAAGTTGTAGTTGGACACAATACCTTTACTTTACTTATTTATTTTTATGTGGTGCTCAGGATCAAACCCAGGGCCTCATATGTACTAGGTGAGCCCTCTACCACTGAGCCACAACCGCAGTCCCATTTTAATACTTAAAAAATATATATATTTTGTTTATTTATTTTTTTAACATGGTGCTGAGGATCAAATCCAGGTGCTCTGCACTAAGCCAGAATCCCAGCCCCACATTTTAATACTCTTTATATATGCACATAGAAGTTGAATTGCCAGGTCTAAGGTAATTATAGATTTGACTTGTTGAGGATCACATAGATGAAGCATTTTACAATTCTCCAGGCATGTATGAGGGTTCTGATTTCTCCACATTTATGCCAACACTAGTTAATTTATGGGTTTCTTTTTCTTTTTTTACTCCAGCCATCTTAGTGGGTGGGAATGGTATTTCATTATGGTTTTCATTTCCCTATTGATGGGAACATCTTTTCACCTGTTGTTGGCCATTTTATATCTTCTTTGGAGAAATGTCTAGTTCAGTCATTTGTCCATTTTTAGTTGTGTTGTCTATTCTTTGTTAAGAGTCCCCCCTCCCCTCTCTCAGTGCATATAAACTCAATATTTTATTGTCTTCTTAATAAAATACAAAGTAAAGCTAAGAACTGTATCACTTGCTTGCTCATTTCTTATCCTCTCCTGTTCAAAATACTTGCATCTCGTGGGAGCCAGCATTCTCTGAGACCTGCAGCTGGGCTCGGCACAATCTTTCAGTCTTCTTTGTAGTGTTAACCTTGTCCCAGAAAATCAGTGTGGTCTGTCCAAAATAGCCACTCTGTTTCCTGTCACAACATTGCTTTCTTGTGCACACAGAGAATTCTTGGCCCTTCTCATGTGTCACTTCATGGGTTGGTGCTTGTCACACTTACTGGAAGTCTGGAGGGGCTTGGGAATGTTCACCATGTCTGTGGAAGCACTACTGATATGGAAAGCAAGAGTTCTTCACACATTCTGAATACCATGCCCTTAGATAGATGACTGGCTATCAAATTCTCCTGTTCTATAGGTTTCTTCTCACCTTCCTTGATAGTATGCCTTAATGCACAAAATTTTCATTTTCATGAGAATTTGCTTTTTCTTCTACTGCTTGTGCCTTTTTTTGTCAGATCTGACACAAACTTGTCAAAACCTCAGTCAAGATATATGCCTGTGTTTTTTTTCTAAGAGATTGATCACTTAAGACATTCCATTTAGGTTTTTGATCCACTTTGTATTGATTTATTGTATTAGGTGAGGCAAGGTTCCCCAAACCTTATCTTGCACATGGAAACCTATTTCCTCAGCAACATTTATTAAAGACACTATTCTTTCTCTTGTGAACACTCTTGGAATATTCTTGGAAATATCAATGCAATGTAGATATTTGTGTCTGTTTCTGTACTCTAAATTCTATTCCATAGATCTGTAGGCCTATGTTTCTACCCATACTGCACTATTTTGAATACAAAGCGACTTTGTCACTTTTTAGTAAGCTTTGAAATTGAAAAGTTTCTTCTTCATTGTCAATACTTTTTTTTGTTACTTGAATTCTTATGCAATTGTATAGAAATTGGTGGATTAGATTTTCCATGTTTTGCATAACATGACCATTGGAATACTGATCGGGATTTTATTAAATACATAGATTTTGGGGGAAAGTGGCACATTTTTAACATTGCCTTCTAAAACAGAAAAACACAGCATGGCCCCATTTATGGAGGTCATCTTTAATGTCTTTCAGCAATGATCTGTTGTTTCAGTGTAGAAATCTTAAGCCCCCTTTGTTAAATTCATTTTTAAGTATTTGATTCTTTGATGATGCTCTATATTGTATTCTTCTAAGTTTTCTTTCAGACCATGCCACTCGACCAGCGCTGGCTTCATGAAAGAAGGTTTGGTTCATAAGAAATTACAAGGGAATTTTAAATTAAAGAGACAGACTCTCACTACCTTTAATACCAGCTCCAAGATGGCTTCTCCTAGCTCCCTCCTCCAGCCACCTAATGTGGTGGCGAGGTTTACAGAAGAGACTAGAGAGAGAGGGAGAACATGCCAGGGAGTGAGCTTTTATTGGGGAACAAAAAATTACAGGGAAAATCCCATCCAATGAAGGTTAAGGGGGGCAGCATCCCAAGGTCAAGGGCGACGACTGGTTCTTTAGGTCAGTGGCTAGGCACGCCTCTGCATGGAGAAGCCCTCAGACCTGGGAATGAATAGGGAAGGCTTTAACACTGCTGTGTCTAAGCGCCTCTCACCCAGTCAGGGAGGTAACTCAAATCATGAGGGAGGATGGCCTCCCACAAGACCATTTGTTGACAGTCTACAAAAATACAACTGATAAATTTGTGTTGGTCATGTGTCCTGCCAGTTTGCTGAATTTGTTTATTAGCTCTTTGTTCTTTCCTGGACTCCTTAGGATTTTCTATGTATTAGACTGCATCACCTGTGAGCAGAGGTAATTTGACTTCTTCTTTTCCAATTTGGATAACATTGACTTCTTTTTCTTGCCCAACTCTTCTAGCATAAATCTCCTGTAATCAAAAGTGGCCAAGTTTCCTCCTGGGTTTTTTTTTTTTTTTTTTGAACCTGTGGGGAGAGCTTGCAGTCGTCATTCCTGTGGGCAACATGAGCTGTGCATTTTTCATCAGTGACTTTGATCAGATTGGGGAAACTCCTCCTGATCTGTAGAGTATCTTTATTCTAAAAGTGTGCTGGATTTAGTGAAATCCTTTATCGGCAATGAGACGATCTGTTTGACCTCATTATAATGTTTTGGTGCTGTGTGCATGGGTTGACTTCTGCACAGGAAGCCATCCTGGCTTGCCTTTGACGGATCCCACCTTTTCCTCCTCTGTAATCCTTTTAAAGTGTTACTCAATTCATTTTACAGGGATCCTGTTAAGGATTTTCACATTCAGATTCACAGGGGATGTCAATCTGTGCTTCACTTTTCCTGTAATGTCCTCTTCTTTCTTTGGTTTCAGAGTAATACTGGCATCAGAGAATGATTCAAGAAGTTCTCCCACCACTTATGTATTTTTATAAAATTGGAGAGGAACCAGTGTTACTGCTCCTTCAACTATTTTTTTAAATGCACCATTGAAGGCAAATGGTATTGAGTTTTTCAACATGCGAGACTTTTTATTTCTAATTTATTCTCTTCTGCTTCGGTTCAGATTTCTTCTTCCTCCTCCTCCCCCTCCTTCCCCTCCCCCTCCTCCTTCCCCCCTCCTTCTTCTTTTTCCCCCCAGGCTTTCTTGCCTTGAATGTGTGCAAGGGCTGGGGACAATGTTCTGCACATGTGCCTGGAAAGCACCATGTTTCAGGCTCTGCAGGGGCAGAGTGGTGGGTAGGTGGCCCATCAGATAGGGGGCCTTGACAAGAAGAGTCCTACAAGGTTACAGACCCCACATCAGGCCTGCTAAAGCTGCTAAGGCTGCAGTAGCCCCAGGTGTAACCTGAGGGAGGGGCAGGCCTGAGAGCCTGGGCAGAGCCAGCACCACACTGCCCCCTGGTGGCCTCAGCAAGCACACTCCCCCAGACAGAGGTGAATGACCTGGACCTTAATTTCCCTGCAGGTGAAGCGCATGTACTACCTACTCCGGGGCCTTCACCAGGGCCTCATTGGCCTTGATGCGGATTTGGATCTCTGCCTGAGTGGTCTGCTGCTCCGACAGCTACAACTGGGCCTTCTCCAAGTTGGCTCTGGCAGCCCACAGGTCCAGCATATCAGCGTCCACTGAGGAATCAGCATTAACTGTGATAAAACCGTTGCTCACAAAGTTTTTAGTAGTGCTGCCATCATCTGCATGGCCCACCACCAGCCCTGGCTGCAGGACCTGCAGGGTGGGCACATGGGCTGCCAGTATGCCAAAGGCTCCAGTCAGTGTGGGCACTTCCACCAGCTGGACATTGGCACCATGGAAGGACACCTGCATCAGGGAGGCTAGGTGAATGATATCTGGCCTGGACTGGCAGTGGGGGCCGGTGGCTGCACCACCAATCTCCTCTTTCTTCTTGAATTGGTCTTTGGTTGTGTGTTTCTAGAAACGTGTCTGTTTCACCTAGGTAATCTAATTTCCTAAGGGCAAGAAGAGCACATGGCCAGACACAGTCTTGCCCAAGAATGAGCACAGCGGCTTGATGTTTAAGGGGCAAAGCTGGAGAGAATGCAAAGATGAAGGAACAGATGAGTGGAGAAACACAAGTAATTGCAGACAGTGGCTGAAGGGTTGCTGTATCCCAACTTCCAGAGACCATGGCCTTGGGACTCCCTGCACTGAGAGCAGCAGGTCTTCTCTAACCCAAATTCCCAAGGTCACAGCTTCAAGGACCCCACAATGAGATTATCTTCCCCCAATACTGATGCTGCTTCAGCTCCTGCTTTAGACACCTTTGGCCACTTTCCAGGAGGCACCGATGGTGACACCAGACAGGCCAGAGCAGGACCATCCTGGCCAGACCCTATGCAGCTCCACCCCTTCCACCTCAATGTGGGAAACATAAGTCCCTGAGGAATCGAGTTCCCTGCCATGTTCTTTGTTTCTCTCTCTTTCTCTCTCTCTCCCTCTCTCTCTCTCTCTCTCTCTCTCTCTCTCTCTCTCTCTCTCTCGATAAATAGAAAGTCTGGTGATCTATTTTCAGAATGTACTATTCAGCTTTCATTGGATCCAATCGTAGTCATTTTAATTGTAGCCCTTTCCCCTTACCTGCCCTATTAACATAGATTATACTCTGAAGATTTCCAATCAGGAAAAAGGGCAGCACTGCCTTAGGTATATAAACAGGCAGGCTGCCCACCCAGGTGCCCTTGCTGGCCAGGTTCTGTAATGCCAGATTCATGGGACCCCAATAGACTTCCAGGAGCTGAATCCGATGCAATCACACAAGAGTCTTTATTGCAAGCTCGAGCCTGGACTCAACCATTTCCGATGCAGCGATCCCGAGGAGTGGGACCTGTTCCTTTGTTCAGTGAGATTTTATAGGTTTGGGGGAATACTCTATGCATCACAACATCACACAGCAAATCATTTCACACCCTGGGAAGATCAAACAACTCTTAACTTTGATTAGCACATTCACTGGTGGGAACAATTTGGGTAGGGGTGATTGGTTAGTACAAGAGGGGGGTTTGTTTGAACTGATTGGGTTAATCCATGAGGGGTGTATGTGCTAAACTACATGGTTTCCCAACATGTTATCAACCACCATAAACTGGTCATCTGGCATCCCAGGTATTTTCCCTGTCTCATGCTGATTGGTGGTTGCTAGGGGGTTGCTATGGGTCCTCACCTAGCCTAACTGAGTCAGGGACACCTGGTGCCACAGATCTCTCCTGTTATTTATAGACAAGCAACTCAGCAAGGTGGCTATCTGCCTAGAAAGGTTCTGTGGGTTTTTCCAAGGACAAGGGTCACGTCCCCTTCCTTTGGACAGGCCTTGCTCTGAGGTGAGAGGCTGGTTTCTCAAAAATGGAGTCCCATCAGTTTCTCAGTTCCAGTAGCACAGCCCTTCTGGCAGAGATAAAAGTTTGCCTTGCCCACCCACTTTTGAGCATGTGTTTCATTGCTTGCAGCACCTTGTTATATCTAACAATTTTAGCACCCAATGTGGCACTCCATTTATTGTCTAGGGGTCTCGGTAATCCCCCTCCTCAGAGGCAACATGTTGCGCTGCCTTCTTATGGTAACCACAGAGTTGGTGAGGAAACTGCCATCCCTGAGGCCAACAAAGGGCACAAATTCCAAAGTGGATCAAAAGTAGATAGACAACACAGGAAAAGGGCCCAGGCAGGCACCATGGTGACCAACTAATTTTATTCATATACAGAGACCAAAAAGAAAAATGTATCTCAAGCTTGAAGGTGGTCAGGCAAGAAATCCCTAGTAAGTATGAGTGAGCAGTTAAGGGCCCTGGATATGCAAGAAATCCCCAATAAGAGGATTGAACATATGGACAGTTGGTGGTTAAATGCACAAGAGGAAGCTCAATTATGGGAGCCTACCAAAAATAGGGAATAAAAAATTTTAGGGCTAGGGACAGGGAAGAAAAATAGAAAGAGCCCCATATGTCCAAATCAAACTCTTTCCTTTAAAGAGTCCTGAGCAGGGAAATAAACCATAGTAATGGTGGGAATAAATCTTCCACATGAAGGATGCGTGGCCACCTGAACTTTTGACTTCTGCATCCACCATGGCTCAAACTGTATTCCTAATGTTCCCAATTGCAAAGGCCCCCCAAAGGACCAAGTCAGATGCAAACTTCATGGATCAGCAAAGCCTTCATTCAGCAATGGAGTCATGCCTCTGATGGACTCACTTTCCTAGTGGAAAATGAGCCACTGGCCAAAGGAGGAGTCTGTGCTTATATAGGTTTATGACACTGAGAGGTGACTCAGTTATTGACACAGCATGTCAGTTTGGGCACTCAGAAAACAGGTTTGTGACAATTTGAAATTTGTTTTTACTGGGCAATAGTTTCACTTGGAGAAGAATGGAGGGTGTGGGGTCAGCATTCAGTGCTTATTTCTTTCCCTTCAGGGTCCCATTATACTGTCCCTGGAAAAGGATTTATTCAGGGGAAAAAAAATCAATGCTTTGGCTTCCTTTGTAGGGATTCTTCTGCCACTTGGAAAGAATGCACTGGGAAAGGTCAATGCCATCAATGTGCTGCCCCCTCCTCTTCTCTCCCTCTTCCCAGGTCACAGTATTTTGGGGTATGTCATTTTCCATATCTAAAAGATCATACTATATAAATCTGTGAAAAGCTCTATTTTACCTGTAAAAAAGCTACAAGATTTTTTTTATTTATGTGTGCACACCTGTGTATGGTATTATAATGTCTACTTATGTGTTTATGATGGACACAGTATCAAAATTAGCTTATAGATACATAAGAACTCATAAGTTTAATAAATAGATCCATATGCGTTTCAGTTTGTGTGACTTAAATAAAACTCTAAGAAAAAGGATCCATCTAAATTGGTAAGAAAAAGATGCCTTTGAAATTATTAAGCCACATATTTTAGATGGCCAGCCAAGCAGAATATTGATGAATAAGAATAGCTATGGTCAGCAATCATAAATCAGGGGACCCAGGCGAGGTCTTATTCAAATGCAGAGGCCACACCTGGAGGATAACTAATAGAAAGACCTTCAAGGCCTATTGCAAAGGTAAATGACCATGAGATGGGGTTCACCTGTGGGAGTACTCCAGGCAGCTCCTTTGGCCCAGAGGCAGGAAAATTCAAAGTGGGGGTGACCCATAAGAAAATTACAGGGATTAACCTTCAGGCTAAAGGCCACAACCAATGGCCTTGATACTTTTTCAATGTTTTTTAAGCCCCTAAACCAGCAAAGGGCTTTCCTGCTCTCTGGCCCCCTTCCACATGGTGGGATTCTGCTCTTCCCTTTCCTTATTATCCATGGATTTTATTTTTCAAATCTGGGAAACAAGAACCCATGAGGAGATGGGCAAAGGAAGGAATCTAGGCTCATCTCAGAACTCTGGCTTCATCTTAGAGGTCACAGGGAGATCATCAGAAGGATGAGTAAAATGGACTAAAGCTTTATTACTTCGCTTTTCATCCGGAAGCCCTATACCCCATTTATATATTCTGTCTCTATCAAAACTTCTAGGACTGGCTGTTTGTCACGAGGGGGCAAAATTGCAACGTATGCAGTCGAGGGGAGAAATAAAGAATGTCCACTCGCGTCTGCCCGTTTCAATGCTTTACTCACTCAAATTACTCAATACAATTTCATTCTATAGGTTCTTAATCAAGAAAACGACAATCCTTAATGCTAGGCACTGCCATAGACATAATCAATTCATAGCAAACAATTCTAGATTAATCGATTCATAGCAAACAACTCTAGATTAATTAATTCAGAGCAAACGATTCTAGATTAATTCTAAGCACTGCAAAGCACACTTAGTCATGACAGGCTCATGACAGACGTTCCCTCTGCAGGCTAAGTTCAAATGTCTTACGCCTTAGGCTTTGAGTCCAGCGGAGATGCGCACTCACTCAGACCGTGGTGATCAGGTCGGAACCAAGGCAGGCTTTTCCTGGCGTGGAATGGACGACCAGTTGCAGAGGGAGAAGTCACAGCTCTCACCCAGGTCCAGACAAGGTGGTAGAGTTTGAGAGCGGTGAGGATCACACAGAGGCTCAGGAAATGATGACAAGTGATGGGATGTCAGGTCCTCAACAGGCTCTCCAGCTAGAGTGTATCTTTGTTTCGGCTGGCTGAATCCCTGTTCATTTGCTCTATCATTTATACTAAACTTTGGGGCTTTTGACCCCCCTTTCAATCCTTACCAGTTACCACCGGATTTCTCAGTGACATTATTTACCCTGGGGTCAGAAACATCTGGTCTGGTGGTCTCCACCCTGATCTTCTCTCCTTTCCCTCTTATCAGGGGAGGACAGCCTGCCAGGGGCTTCACCCTGTTTATCAGGGTGAGGGGAAGTAACTTGTGTGAGGCCATACTGGAGGGCTCTGTGGGTGTGCCTGGTGAGACTGCAGGTTTCAGACTGGAGTTTTTAAAATGGAGTTGCTTAAGGTCCGGCCTAAGGCCATCCTAACACTGGGGCTATGGCTCAGTGGTAGAGCAGTTGCCTAGCCCATGTGAGGCACTGGGTTCCATCCTCAGCACCACATAAATATAAATAAATAAATAAAGTTATCATGTTCATATACAACTAAAAATATTTCTAAAAACCCGAAAAAAAATCTGGGGCATGTCAACCGGTTAAAAGTGGATGGTACAGCTGCTGGACTGAGGAAAAAGGCTTTGTTGGAGTGAGATTTATTAATCCCTCTCTGCCTTTGCAGGAGAGAATGTTGGTGTAAGATATGGAAAATGACAAACCCCAAAATAGTGTCACCTGGGAAGAGGGAGTGAGCAAGAAGACCACACATTGATCACTTTGATCCTCTCCCAGCACGTTCTTTTCCCAGTGACAAGATAAGCCCTGGGGAGGAGATATCTGTGGGATACCACAAGTGAACTTTGGGCATGTCTAAGCCATTTTGAAGCAGAGGTGTGCCCCTAAGAGAACTCTCAGTGTAATCTCATCAATCTGAGGCTGCTTCATTGCCTTGGCAAATGTCCTGCTCAAAGAGAATGCTGTGGTATCATGGAATTTATTGGCTCAGACAGCCCCAGGTTCAAATGCAACTCCCCAGAGATAGAGACACAGTGCCCCAGCTAGCCCCGTGGCACCAGCTGCCTGAAGGAGGAAGAATGACAGCCCAAATGGTAAGTCCCCAATCAGGCCAACTTCCTCACAGCCTCTCCTTTCTTGTTTACCTCCCCACAACAAATTTCTTTGGTGTTTTTCACTATAAATAAAGCATTTCCAGGCTTGTCCCCTTTGTTAGGATCAGACCCATCAGGTCTCTCCCACCTATTATGCCTGGCTTTGTAAATATTTTCCGGAGTACTTTGCTTCATCTCTTGATATTACTTTTTCAGACCTTTTACTTCCAGAGGGCTCACACTCAGAGAGTTACTTATTTCCTCCCCACGCAGGTCATGGGTGACAACTGGCACCTGGATCAGGACCCTGGAGAGGAATTCAGAAGAAAGAATGTCAGGTGGGTGCTCAGCCTCTCCCTCACAGAAAAATGTGCATTGTTCAAGTTAAAGAGAGAGAGTGGAGGGAGGAATCTTTAAGATAGCTTGACATTAAGAATGGGGAATTTAAACTCTAAATAGAGTTATGGTGTGCTTAAATGAAGAAAGCACAGTTGATGCAGTTTTTAGAACTTGTTACTAAAAGTTTTCTTTGTTTCCTTAAAGAGGGATGGGACTTAGCAGAGAGTTGGGTGCTGGCTATAGTAATTCAGGTAATATGCCCAGGTGCATAACTGAAAATGCAGAAAGGATGTGGACTTTGATACAAACTTGTTTGGATTCAGATCGAGACAGTGTGATATGGTCAGCAGAGGATCAATTGGTGGCTTTAAGAACAGTGTCAGAGGTTGCCTGCCTGCCTGCCTGCCACAGCTTCTTTACCTGCAGAGAGTGCAGTGCAGGAAAGGGGGAGGTTGGGTAAACAGCTGTGTGTCAATTCTCTAGCAGAGGAAACCAGACAAAATCCCCATGGGAGTGTTTATCTTGTGCCCATTTATCTGGTGTGGTGTTAGTTGTCAAGAGCCCCATGTTACCTGAGATTAGTGTCTGCCTCTCACCCTACTCCACGATAGGAGTTCATGTTGTGTTCAAATGATAGACTTTTGTTGTAAAGATTTCTGTGATCTCAAAATAGGGATATAAGCAAAACAAAGGTTTGGGTAAATCCTTTGAAAATATTTAAGATAGTAATAAATTTGTAAGTAAAGTAAAATTTTTAAAGGATTTCATGTGATTGAGTTATTTATGAGTCTTTGTGGAAGCAAACTAGATCCAAAGATACATTAGTATTATTGTAGAAATTATGTTTCTTGGTTCACAGCTGTTATACAAAGTAAATGTTTTCAGCCTTGTTATTTTCATTATGTATTCTCCTCATAGAACTTTATAACTTTTGCCTAGTGTTTTAAAGAAGTATTCTTTCTTTAAGGCAGAACAACCTAAGTGAATTTAAAAATAAGCCATCACCTATAGGACAGAAAAAAAATATAAGCCTGTGTGGGAATTCTGTGTTTGGGATTGGGGTCTACAAACTTCGTGATTGTGACACGCTTGGTGACTAGGAAGTTTCTGTGCCAAGACACAGGATGCCTGGCTGCTAGGTAATAAATACCTGATGACTAGGAAACTCCTGTGCAAAGGCACAGGATGCCAGGCTGCCATAGCATGTCCTTCACAGGTTCCCCCTGATTCCCATGATGGGAATGCCCATCCTCCTCCCTCTGAGGCAATAAGACAACGACGCAGGGACTGGATGGTTTTCTCAGCAATGTCCTTGGAGAGAAGGTATCTGTGTTTCTCTCAACCTGGACCTTATCTCAGTTAGCTAAGGTTAAAGAAATACTAATTATTTCGTATTTAGTATTCAGGTTAAAGAAGTACTAATTCGAATATCGTCAAGGTAACAGGAGGTAGGTGTTCTTGGAGTGAATACACTCCCCGGCTAGGAGGGGCGGACCCCCCACTTCTACACTTCTTCTTCACCACTTCACCTCACTCCTCTCTGCTCCTCCTGTCTGCTGGCACTATTTGTGTCTGTGTCTGCCTCCTCACAGATATTCCCACACAGGTGACTTCCAATACTAATACTGGCCCCAATGAAATGGAAGGGGTAAATAACTTTAAAGTTATATACATTAAATATAAAACCCAGTACTCCTACTTTAAGACTGGTGAAACTAGCCCACTGCATGAAATGTCCCTGATGCTTGCAAGGGAAGCTGCAAATGGTCAGCAAGACTCTGACCCACCCTGGCAGATGACACTAGAGAAGCTAAGGGGCTTCTCATAAGTCCCCAAAAGTGACTTATCTATATATTTTTGTGGTATGATTATTATAAACCTTTGCACAGACTCTCATTCTAGAATTTGCATTCATCACTTCCAGCCTGATGACTTGATTATAATCAACACTCAGAGAGGAAATAATCTTCAATCAAGCTGAAAGGAGAGAGCCAAGTGCTCCTGACCACAGGATGGCTATGCAAACTGTTAAGAGAGGGAAAACTCACTGCCAGGGGGCATTTCCACTCTAAACGGGTATGTCTAGGATAGATGGCAAGACCAACGGGTACAATGACAATGAGACCAAAAGGTATACAAAGAAAAAAGGGGGGTGAGTTGGAAACAGGAAGTCTGGTCCATTCTCTTAAGACATTAGGCCTCA
This sequence comes from Urocitellus parryii, assembly GCF_045843805.1. Lineage (NCBI taxonomy): Eukaryota > Metazoa > Chordata > Mammalia > Rodentia > Sciuridae > Urocitellus > Urocitellus parryii. The sequence continues at coordinate 62,034 of NW_027554059.1, forward strand.
ACTGGATCCAGTTAGTCCTTTTAATTGTTGCCTTTCCACTTTACCCGCCCCAGGGATCTGCTGAATCTGGACCATCACACGGGGCAACAGAGTGGCTCTGGGGTAGCTCAGTGGTCCAGCTTTGCTGAGCTCCAACCCAGCACAGCCCCAAACACAAACCAAATAAAGCCCCAAAAGACAGGAAGGGGAGAACGTGGTCCTGGGCCTCCGTTTCCTTCCCTACAAAGTCTGGAGCTTGGAGTAGGTCATCACAAGGTCCCACAGGCTCCCCAGTCTGCGCTGCCTCCCGGGTGACACTGTGCTCTGGCCCTTGGTGGAAGCTTTCTGCCCCCTGGAGACCATCAGAGGACAGAGGAGACAGGAAGACAGATGTGGGCCACAGCAGAACGGTGCCCTAAGGGACCACTCATGCTTGGAGGGGGAGAAAGACCACCTTATTGGAGTCTCAGGGACCCATGTGGAACTGGAACCCAAGTCCTTGTCCTGGCAGTGGTGAAAAGGCTTTGTGAGGACAATGACTCCCAGGTGAGTGTGGCCAGTAGAGGAATGGAGTCCCTTTAATGTCCCTGGGTCCTTCAGACCCCATTTTTGTCCCCGGGTGTTTGTTAAACTGAGGCCTAGAAGTCACTGCAGCAAAGCCTGTTTCCTGTGGCGGTGTTTCTTCCACGATGTACAGTGACCACTAGCCACCCAGGGGAGACTGAGCCCACTGTGCTCAGCTGGAGCACCCACCGTCAGGAAGAGCCACCAGAGGGCTCTGTGGCCATTTCCCTGCCTCCACACAGAGCGGCACCTCCTAGAAGGAGCATCCACCTCCTCTGTCTGAGCTGCTCACTGACTGGCGCCTGCTCCAACAGGTTTCCAGATCCTCTCATCTATCCAATCACTATTCCCCAAGTGCTGACCTTGTTCCATGTGCTGAGTTAGGCCCTGGGACTCCAAAGAAAAAGCACAATGTGGTCTCTGCCTTCCAGGAGCTCCAATCTGGAGAAGAAGAGGGACAAATCACTAGAGAAATATAACTGGAAGAAAAGACCCAGTGTTATATCAAAGGAAAGCACAGGGCTCATAGGGAGGGCTGCAGTCACCAAATGGAGCCATCTGAAAAGGCCTTTCTGTGGTGACATGGATGCCTAGAGCTGACAAATGGGGTCCTAGGTGGGAAGGATAGATAGAGGGAGGACACATGAGAGGGGGATACATGAGAGGAGGGGAGGGATGGGCAAGGGAAGGGTCAGAACCTTGGGTTTTGCCAAATATGCCTCTGACCTGCTAGTATTTGAAAAATTATCCCATACAAAGCATATAAAGCCACAGACGTTTGTAGGCTTAGTTTATCTAGATCAGAAATGCAAGAGGCCTCAGCTGGGGGCTTCCACCATGTCTCTTATGAGGCTGGGGCCACAGATTCAGCTGATGCTCAGTGATGGCACAGTCTGTTCTCAATCTCTGCCACATGGCTCCAGGCGGGACTCAGGTAGGACATAGGCCTCATTTCTGCCCTCTCCATTGTCCTTTCTGTCCTAAGACCCGTGAGCCTCCCTGTAGGGAGTGACAGAAAGAGCATCAGCTTCCCCAGAACCACAGATCCCAGGGAGGCAAGAAAAAGGAAACAAAGAAAGAGGAAAAGGAAGAATGAGGAGGAGGAGAAAAAAGGAAGAAAGAAGTGAAGAAGAAGAGGAGGAGGAGGAGGAGGAGGAGGAAAGAAAGGAGGAGGAGGAGGAAAGAAAGAAGGAAGAAGGGAAGGAAGGAAGTAAAGAAGAAGAGAGAATGATATGTTATTCACAGACATTTCAGAAATAAATCTTGGCGGTGACACCATATGAACTTTTCTCATGAAGAGAAAGAGAGAAGAGAAGGGTGTGGGAGGCCGACATAGTACATGGCCATCATTTGTCTCCCCTTATGACTGGTGTGGCATGGCCGGTCACCTTGTGATCTGGTTGCCTAGGTAACCATAGACCTGATCTTTAGGGTCGAGAAAATGTGTCTTTGTGCATGGGTGTGCCTTCCTACATCCCCATGGGTTGAGCTACGCTCACCTGTTCTTTTGTGATATTTACCCCTTGCCCTGTTTGGGATAGAATGTTCCATGGAAACGCCTTTTGTGTGTCCCCTTCTTACCTTGCCCTTGGGTGTAGACTTCCTAGATGTCAGTCATCATGAAGTTAGACTCAGCCCCTTGAAATCTGACCCCTTGCCTCATTTGAATGGCTTCTCCTCAATAAAAGGGGTCAGCATGTGCGGTCTCTCTCTCTCTCTCTCTCTCGCTCTCTTTCTGTGAACCCTTAAGGTCAGAGAAGCCGTCACAGCACCCCCCAAAAAAAGGTATTTCTGTCTCTTGTATGGGTATTCTGTGCAGCCCAGTTCCCCTGGAGTGACCCCTGAGTGTTTTGGTCACGTGTGATGCGGCAGAAGAGGACTGCTCAAACTAGGAGGTTTGAACACAGAAACTTAATGAGCCTCCTTTACAAAAGCATAGCAATACCATTTTCAAATATAAAAAGAATGACTCCCTTAACATAAGGGCACTAATTTCCACGCTGAGCACCTCCATAAAAAATTTTGACTCTACAACAACTCTACCCACTTCCCCATGCATTTTGCTAAGTCAACAAAAGAGCAGTTTTTGAAAAAGGGCAAAGGCAGTTCACAGAAGACAAAATAAATACTTTTAAATATATCAAGGAAACAATGTCTTTTTAAAAGAGAAAACCAAGGTAAAATGAAATTCATTCTATCTATCTATCTATCTATCTATCTATCTATCTATCTATCTATGAAGTACCAGGAAGCCAACTCAGGGCTTTGCACATCAGAGGCAAGAGCTCTGTGTCTCTGAACCCCACCTCAATCCCGCAATGAGTTGTGTTTACACTAAGAGGTTGGCATGATCAAAAAGTTCACACTAAATGAAGGGGAACAGAGGAAATCAAAATAATGATGAAAGCATAGTTTTGCTTTACCCATTTTAGGTGTGTTTTCTAGTGTATTTCTCAGTGTGGTTCTTGTTGCAGAGTTGTGTTAGAATGACATCCTTATATGTGATGCATATTTATCACTGAATGAAGGAGGAAGAGGAGGAGTGTCTCTACTGTGCATCTGTAACCCCCTTTCACATTCTTTCCTCTGTTACATCTTTTCTCTGCATTTTGGGGGCCTCTTCTCAGATGTGTCCACTGTCTTGGGAGTATTTTTGCGACTTCAGTTCTGTTCTTTTTATTAAAGTTTGGTCATTCTAATTTTACTTTCCTTATGATGTTTTCATGTTTTATTCTTCTAGCTTTTAAACTAGTTGTGCCATAGAATTTTTTAAAATAGACTTTATTTCCTAGAACAGTTTTGGGTTCACAGTAAAACTGAGCTGTTGTGTTCCATGACTAAACACTCAGGGTCACTGCACAAAATAATCACACAGAGACAGAGAAATACCTTTTTCTTAAGGTCCTGTGATGGCTTCTCTGACCTTAGGGGTCCATGGAAAGAGAGAGGGGATCACGTGCTGAACCCTCTTATTGGGAAGAAGCCATTCAAATGAGATAAAGGTCAGGTTTCAGACAGTTGAGTCTAACTTTGTGATGTCTACTGTCAGCAGGTTGACTGACATCTAGTAAGGCCACACACAAAGGTAGAGCAAGAGAAGGGGACACACAAAGGGAATTTCTGTGGAACATTCTATCCTAAACAGGGCAAAGGGATAGGATTACAAAAGAATAGGTGAGTGTAGCTCAACCCCAGGGGTATGCCAGAAGACTGGCCTTGCTATCTGAGCCAGGAGAAAGACTGAGTCACAAGTCATGGCACTACCAGGCCAGACTACAGTGATCCCTCAGATCCCTGAGGTGCACCAGGACTGGAAGGCATGGTAATTCAATGTGGCTCTTCACACTGAGCAGAAGGCAAAGAGATATTCCATAAACCATCTACCCCACACATACATAATCTTGCCCATTATCAACACTTCTCACCAAATTTGATGTATTTGTTACAATTGGTGAATTGAAAAAAATAAAAAACATTATCTCTAGTGTAAACTAGTTTACCCAGGACTCAATCTTAGTATCATATTGATTTGGACAAATGTGTCATAAACATATACCTACCATTAGAGTATTCTTCAGAATAGCTTCATTAACTAAATTCCAATAAGGTTCTCCAACCTGTCAGACCATGGATCTCAAGTAAGTTAATTCATTCATCAGTATTTAGCAACTGATCTTTGAGATAGAACTGTAACTAAGGCATAGACTCTGCTGTGAGGTCACTGTCTGGGAGGGACACCAAGGATCGTAACACAATGAAGAGTGATAATCTCTTGTGTACAGGTGATTAAAATCATAACCTTCTCTCTCACCAACCTCATTATTCTGACCTGATGTTCATTCAAAACATAAAGGATTGTAGCAAAACTTTCCCAGGGAAGAGAAAGCTCAGAGTTTTGGGGATAGTGGACAGTGTGTGCCAGACCTCACCATGCTAACCATGAGATCTACCATTTGACAAAGGTCCTATGAGAACTCTTGCAGATGGCCTGTTGTAGGATGTCATATCTGTTACATTCCATCTCTGAGGAGTAGATCACATTCCAGTGAAGATTCCCATCATGAAAAGAACAACATGACAGAAGAAATGTGTGATGCGTGACAAGATGTTTTACATGGATGTTGGTACATGATGGATGGAGAAAGAAGGGAGATGCAAATAGAGATGTGGGGTAGACCCATCATTTTTCATGTCTTCATGTGACACAGGCACATTTTCCAGCTAGTGGATGACCATGTGTTTGCTTTTATTCTTTATTATGATTTGGAAGCCCATGAATATCTTCTACAAGAAACAAATAAGTATTTTTAGACAAATGATCTACATTATTAAAGGTGTTCTCTAGATAACAAAACTTGCAAACCTTCTGCAATAGGCAGTGTCATGGAGGCAGGAAGTCAGGCACTGCCCCCTGGTGGCCACATGAGAAAATGACATGAAGAGTGTAGAGCTCCTTGATTGTCAGCCAAAGTACACAAGCACATAGAGGCCTTTAATTCTGTGGTTTAAAAAATACATAAGTGAGGCCCTAAGCAACTCAGTGAGACCCTGTCTCTAGATAAAATACAAAAAAATGTGAGGACGTGGCTCAATGGTTGAGTGCCTCTGAGTTTAACCCAGTATCAAGAACAAAACATTAGCAGCGCATTAGGTCACACACCTGTACTCCAGGTGACACAGGATTCTAACTTAGACAGATAGCAAGTTTTAAGGCAGCACTGGCAACTTAGTGAGACCCTGCCTCATAAATAAAAAAATAAACAAACTATATACCAAGGATACAGTGCAGAGGTAGAACACCCCTGAGTTCAACCCAAACAACCAAACATTTAAAAATAAAATAAAAATACATCATACAAAGTTCCAAATTCATTTATCAACATTTATTTTTGGTTTAATCAAAGTATTTTTCATCAAATATATTTGATGTAAGTGACTTGGTATCTTGTCCACATTACAAGATATTTATCATAGGTTCTGTCCATTAAAGACTTACTTAGGAATCACTATTTATGCTTTTTCCAGCGTCCTGGATCGAATAATGCACAGTAAAATATTTTAAAAGTATGTATCCCTCAATACTTCTTAAGTGATCAGTATTATCACATGAAGGTTGAAGCATGGTCGGTTTTATTCAGCATGCAATATCCTCCTTAGTGATATTGACCATGGGAGTCTGAGTGTCTTAGAGTCGAAGCATATTACTTCCTTCATCACAGAGATTTGGTTTTGAGCAAGTCTAGGAATATGCTGTGTCCACAAAGGCCTCCACCACCCTCCGCTTCTTCACCCCATACAAGGGAAGGAGGGGATTCTCTCCCAGCTCCTTTAGGGACACAGCAGATGAAAGACCACACAGAGGCTCCAAGAAAACCCCAAATAAACCCTCCAGTTTTATATGCTTTGAGTTACTGGCTTTCAGTTCACTTAAAAATCACTCCTTTGGGATGTCCACCAGCTGAGCAATCTGTTAAGACTCTTCAGTGTGTGAGTCTTAACCATAAGTAGGTCACTTTCCTGGGATGTGAAGGACACCTCTGTAAAAGCCACTGACTCTTCATTTGGACCTGAAAGTGTCTAACAGGTGACTTTGATGTCAGAAGCCTAAAACCTCCACCTTCACCTCAAGCTGACACCACCCTGTTCCAAAAATATGACTCATGAAGAGCCATCAGTGTAGACTGTGCATGCACAGACCACTGACGGCTTCACCTCCAATCACTGCCACCTTCTCCTTCATCCCATAAATGACCCTCCAGCCTAGCCTCAGGGAGGCAGATTTGACATCTGAGACTCCCATCTTCACACCTGGCAACCTTGTGAGAAAGTCATTTCTTTTTTTGCAAAATGCTTTGTCTCTAGGAAGGGCATACTGTGAGAAGGCATGACAGGCATGGTTTGGTAACAAAACACCAGTGCCCAGCACCCCTGAAAGACTCCATTTCCTCCTCTTCATCTTGGGGTTTAAGGAAGAAAAGCATCTGCTCTTGAACACATAGTTTTCTCTTTGTCTGTTGGGTTTTGCCAAACATACCGTGAACGCTAGTATTTGAAAAATTATCCCAAACAAAGCATATAAGAACCACAAACATTTTATAGGCTTACAGTTTTTCTGGGTCAGAAATGCAAGAGGTCCTGAAATATTTGCTAAAGAAATTCTTACAACTTTGACTAAAAAACATATGTGCTTATTTATCTTGGCAAAAGGACAAATAACATTTGTATCTACATTCTTGTTTACAAGATTAATAATTGTTGTGAGCCTTATAAAAAGTCTCTTTAAACTCTTCCTTAATAATGGCAGAAGCCATCAATTCAAGAAACCATCAGATCTATCAACGATCTATTAATACACTCTTAGTGGAGGGACATTGGTTGGATTTCAGCTGTCTGGCTGCACAGTGGAGTGGGATCTGGGTGGAATGTTCCGCTTGGTTTCCAGCTCTGTGCCAGCACTGTGTGCTCTATGACAAGGTCAAATGATGATGTAGCTAATAAAAATGTGGACAGAGACAGGGACATGCTGATAGCATCCAACCCAGTTCCTGGGATATGTAAGTTCTTAATGCATGATGGCTCTAAAACTGTGAGAGAAAAGGAGACTAGATAGTTGAAAGGGGGTTGAGTCCGGGCTCTGCCACTTGTCATCTAGATGACTTTGGGCAAGTCATTTTCTCTCTTTGATCTCCAGTTTTCTCATAAGCAAAATGAACATAAAAGTACATGCAGGCAGGGTTAGTTTCAGGACTGAATGAGACACATATATGATGTGACGGCTGTTCAAACCAGTTCAACCCAACCTCCCTGTCTTGGAGCATCTCTCCTCTGCTTCTACCAGCATGTGTACATTCAAAGTAAAGACCATTAACTGACTACCTACTGTGTGCCAAAAACCACGCTTAGCACTGGAGACAGTAAGAGCACCTGCCCTCATGAGGCTCATACATGGCCTTGAGAAGGAGATAATCAGCCAAAGAGATATGGCAAGTGCCTGACAGAAGATGGTGCATGGGATCAAATGGACATAGAGGAAACCCAACAGGGGGTGGAGAAGGTCACCAAAGACCTTCCCCAAAGAGACATGTGCTGGCCTTCACACAACCCTGGCTCAGTGTCCACCCACCCTTCTAAGTCCTACATGGCCATACTGGACTGAGACTCTACAGCCAGCATCCATGGTAGTTCTATAAGATAAAAGGTTCCAGAGATAACCTCAAGGCTAAAGGAGGCTGTGTTAGCTTCCCAGAGCAGCCATAGCAATGTGCATTAGCCTCCCCACCCCCATTACCATATGGAATGCCATCAAAGCCCCAAGGATGCTCGAAACCATGGACACTACCAAATCCTGTGTAGGTTTTTTTTTTTTAATATATACCCTACCTATGATAAAGTTTAATTTATAAACGAGGCAAATTAAGATTACAAGGTTAACAATAACAATAAAATAGAACCATTATAATAGTATACTGTACTCAAAGTTATTTAAAACTTACAAAACCTGTTTCTGGATTGGTCAGACCATGGTTGACATGGATATGAGAACCCACGGAAAGCAAAATCATGGATAAGGGGGCATCTATGTACCACAGGCTGGTGGGGGGCTTTAACTACAGAACTCTATTGTCTCACAATTCTGGAGACTGGAAATCCAAGATCAAAGTGTTCCTTCAGAGGAATGAGGAACAGAATCTGTCCCAAACCTCTTTCCTTGCTTCTCAAGGGCTGCTGGAAACCATTGGCATCCTGGGCTGGTAGAAATGCCACCCTGATCTCTGACTTCCTGTTCCCATGTCCTTCTCTCCATGTGTGTTTCTAAGTTTCTCCTTCATGGAAAGACACCCACTGTATTGGATTGGGTCCTCCCAAATCCACCTCTTAGCTAACCGTATCAGCATTGACTGTCTCCAAATGTTGTCACCTTCTAAGGCACTTCACATGAACTTTGATGTGATTCAAGTCATCATAGAAGCTCAAGCCGACACCCTGTTGCTGTTACTACTACTGGTGGCTCTCCCGGTACCCCAGGCAGCGCTGGATGGTTTCAGAAAGAGTAATTAGCTCTAGTTTCCAGATGTTCTCCTCACACTCCTAGAAACAGCCTCAGGGTACCCAGTATCAGCTGGCCAGGGTCACACTCCATGGGGACCCTCCTCAAACCCTCCTTCTAAAACTCTAACCTCGCTGCTGTCCTTCCAGCCCTGTGGTGTAATTAGCTTCTTTCTGCCCATCAGGGCTAGTAGCCTCTGGAATGGCCTTGGCCCTCCACCCTGGTTCATGTCTATGTGTGACCCTCATTCCTGGAGTGGTGGGATGGACTTTCTGACTCACTCCTACTAGCAGGGGTGAAGTGACTTCTGAGACTCAGCAATGACACTGTGGCCCTGGTCATGGCTTTTCTCTTGCTCACATGCTCTGATGAACATGGTGCATTGTTGTGAACTGCCCTAGGAAGACGCCCACCAGGCAAGGAACCGAGGGGGTCCTCCAGCCAGTGACAATGATAAACTAAAGTATAAACTAAAGTCTCCAGTCCAAGGAGCCTGCAAGAGACTGCCAATGACCGCTTGAGTGAGCTTAGGAGCACCTTCCCCAGGTGGGACCCTGGATGAGACCACAGCCTCAGCTGACACCCAGTGGTTGATTTATGAAGCATCCTGAGGCAGAGGATGAAGTCATGCCCAGCTTCCAGGCCAACAGAAAATAGGATAATGAAGGTTGGCTGGGTTAAGGAGCTAGTTTTGGGGTGGTCTGTTATGCAGAAATGTGAGTTAATCCAGAGCAGTTACTATGTAACTGGACAACAAGTAAATGAATGAACATGACTGTGTTCCAATAAAACTTTATTTACACAACAGGCAGTGTTCTCGCTTTACCCTTTCATCTTTCAGTATGTATATAGCCATTCCCTGTATTAAATTGTCATAATTTCGGTTTTCCAGATTAGACATTGACTGGCTCAAGATGACATCTAAGCTATGACCTTAAGGACAACTGGAATAGCACCAGGATGGGAAGACCATTTCAGGACTAGACAACAACATATGGAAAGGTCCAGGCACATTTCAATTTGTTAAACCTATTTATTGAGCACCTACTGGGTGCCAGGCCCAGTACTAGGTGCTGCAAATGAAGTCATGCATGAGAGAACAAAGTCCTGGCTTCATGAGGATTGCCTTGGCATGTCCAGAACAAGGCATCCATGACACAAAAGCTAAAACCAGGACATCTGAGACAACAGATACCCAAGCCTTCCTTACAAGTGACCCAGGCATTGGCCTTGGCTTACTCAGTTTATGCTTTAGTTTAGGCATAAGAGAAGGAACCATCTCTAAGCTTTGGCTTTTCATTGGCAAAGCATGGATGACCCTCTCGACCTACAAATGACTGTGACATTGATCAGATTTAGGCTTGGATGCTTAAAATCAGCTTTCTAGAGAAGACAGAACCTGGATGCCATTAAGAAAGGGTAGCTGTACTTTTAACAGCTAGAACTCCCAACTTAGAATCATCAAAGTCTTTCATCTGCCCAAGTGGCCAGCAGTCCTCTGCTGGGATTCCACAAAGAGCCTGCTGCTTCTGGCCCCAGCCAGCAGGTTGCTGAACATTGATAAAATACAGACTAATACAAAAAGCAACCTCCTCATGGCCACTGTCCCATAAATCATCAACCAAGAAGGGCTGCTGAATACTTTGGAAGATGGATGACAACAAGCTGGAAGGCTGCTTGATAAGGTTTCCTTTTTTCAGTGTAGAAACCTGGGTTTGAGAAATGGGGTCTCTCCACCAGCTCAGCCCCATCCATGCCACCTCTGTCAGCTGCATCCAAGATGAACACGTTTTCTTAGGAGCTGCCAGGGTGTCTGCAAGAAGGAAGAAAACTTACTGCCAAGCCCCAAAGACGTACCTATTTTTGTCTTAGGTCCACAGACTGGTTTCCTTTTACCACTAGTAGTGGCATTCACTGTTTATAGTACTACTAATAATAGTTATGATTTTTTATTATCTCTTCTCCCTACTCATAAGAAAATTCCTCGAGGGTAAGGATTTAATGTTGGTCCAACCTGGGATTCACATATGACCATCTGGTACACGGCAAGTACCTCATGCATATTTGTTTAATGAGTTAATCAATGAATAATCAATTTAACACCAAAAAATAGCTATTGTTTATTAAGCATATTCTATATGCCAGGCAATGTGCAAAGCAATCACATGAAACAATTAGGTGAGGTGGTTCCTATTACTCCTTCCATTTGATTGATGAGATGAAGCCCAGAGAGGGGACATGACTTTCTCAATGTCATGCAGCAAGTCAGTGTTGGAGCTGGGACTCAAACCCAGGCTCTTAAGAAACTTTGTTTTGTGAAGTGCCAACTAGTAAATATTTCACGATTTGCAAGCCATATGGTCTCCATTGCAACTACTCTCCTATGTCCCTGTAATGCAAAGGCAGCCAAGGACAACAAGTAAATGAATGAACATGACTGTGTTCCAATAAAACTTTCTTTACACAACAGGCAGAGGGCAAAATTTCATCCATGGACCATAGTATGCAATATGGTCCTGCCCCTGCAATACTAGGGATTGAACCCAATGGTGTTCTGTCACTAAGCTACCTACCTATTCCTTTTTCTTTCTCTTTTTTTTTCTTTTAATTTTGAGATAGGCTCTCCTAAGTTGCTGACCTGAAATCTTCCTGCCTCAGCCTCCTTCTTTGAGAGTCCACCACAACCTGTTGGGAAAGGAGTGGAGATGAAAGGTTAGAGATGTCTTTCCCAAGAAAGTAACAAGATTTCTGAAGAAATTATAACCAGATAAATAGGAGGCAGAAGAGAGTCCTAGAGAGAGAGTGGGTAAGAACACGCTGTTGGAGGATCTAAATGCTCAGTGAGATGAACACACAGTCAGGAGTGAGTGGCATGTGATGCAGCTGAAGACAGCAGGGAACAGATCCCCCAGGGATTTGTAGAGCAGCTGAGAGAGTTTGTTCTTCCTCTTAGGAACAGTGAGATGCCACCAGCAGGCTTTAAGCAGGGTGTCAATCAACTGCTTTGCATTTTGGCCAGATCACTTAGATGCAATTGGAGGATGCACATGGGGAAGGGTGTGGAGTAGGTGCAGAGAGAGCTGCCAGCATACTCGCAAGCTTCCAAGCAAGAAATGAGGGGAGCTCAGAGCAGGGTGGTGGTGAGGAAGACAGAAAAACATAGAATATCTGAGAACTAATTAGGAGGTGGAGAGAGATACACGCAGGCTGCCATCTACATTTCTGGCCTGTATAACTGCATGGGTGGTTGTGGGTTTCACTGAGATAGCAAACACTGGAGAAAGACCAGGTGGGTGGAAGGAGAGCAGGAAGACAATATATTCTAAAACAGAATATGAGCTTAAGAAACGATTGAGGCAGCCAGGCAAATATCAACAGAGTGAACAGATATGGGTGCCCATGACCCCAAGGAGAGACAAGGCTACAGTTACTCAGCTAAGAATAATTGGTCTATAGATGCATAAATTTCTCATGGAAATCCTTGGGCTGGACCCCAATCTCTGGTCTCATCACTCATGGCTGGGTTTCCTTGACTCTAGGACAGTAACCATAACACTATGAAGATGGAACCACTTTCACTTTCCCTCAGAAATCATTCATTCTCTCCCCAGTCTTGCAGGTTCACGTGTCACATTTTGTCCTTGGGGGCTGGCCATACAGCAATAAGTGAGAGCAAATAAAGTTAGGCTCCTTTTAGGCATTTAATATTGTATGGCTTCTTCCTTCCTATGGATTGCTCAAAACAACCCACTCTTTTTCTTCCATGTCTAATCTGGAAGAATTCACCCCACTTGAGGGAAAGGCTTGCTTGTAAAATGACCTCAGATTTCAACAAGATACCAGAAGTAGAGTATCTCAGTCTCATATGAGTAGGATCCGCTTCAATGATGGTGTCAAATAGATTTCATATGCCAACTTTAATTGATTGATACAAGCTACCTGAGAGTGAGACTGAGAGTGATTCAGTTTGGAAGATAAAACAACAAAGCAATTGATTAGTGATGTCTGTCAAGGCTTTGATATGGGACAGTGGATGATGATCTGATCTGATGTCAACTTATTTATCATTTTTGAGTATTGATAAATTCTATTTGATAACACTTTTGTTAAAAATTCTGTGTCTATGTTAGAGACATTGTTCTATTGATTTCCTTTTTTCTAATGTCCTTTTCAGATTTTCTAAAAGAATTATGTTGACCTACTGAGTTGCCAGCAATTCTCTTCTTTATGTTCTGAGTTTGTATAATATTGGCATTATTTAGTCCTTAAATATTTGATGAAATATGCCTGTAGTTGTGAAGAACAGAAGATAAGAGGTTTTAAATGATGAATTCAATTTTTTAAATGTTTTTAGTTGTGGATGGACACAATGCCTTTGTTTTATTCACTTATTTTATGTGGTGCTGAGGATCAAACTCAGTGCCTCACATGTGCTAGACAAGTGCTGTACCACTGAGCCACAACCCTACCAAATTAAATTTCTTAAACAGATGCAAGGATATTTAGATTTTCTGCTTCTTCTTCTGTTCATTTTGAGTTGTAAATTTTAAGGAATTGGTGCATTTCATCTCAGTTGGTAAATTTAACCCATTCCTTAAAAGGTGAAGAAACTAAAACTTAGATATGACAGCCCACATAGCAAATAAGAACTCATATCTTCAGAGACACAGCCCATTGCTCTCAATCTGCCACATCCAGACTTATCCCACCTCCAAAAGCCACAGGGAACTTGTCTAAGGATCTCTCCAGAAATGACATACATGCATTCTGTACAACCACATGCTGCAGCATTTAATATGACCTGCTGACACACATAGTTGTTCAAGGCAAAATCACTAAACCGCAGACTTCAATTTTAGCAGTCTTACCTGCCAAACTCGTCTGTAAACTAAAAACATTAATAGTTCCTACCTCATGGTTTTTAATGTATGGGCGATATTTAGCATAGTGTATGGTTCTCTCTCTGGTCCATACTCACAGGACAAAGTTCACATTTTCTTATTTCTTCCTTCTTGGGGAAACACCTCACTTGACCTAAGGGAAGATGAGCAGATAATTCAGGTTTCTGTAACTTGCCACCAAGAATGCTGACTGATACACCTGCTGTGCATACGAGGCTGTGAGCATAGGAGCTGATATGACACCATCCATCCCTGTGCTCACACTGCTGGCTGACTGCAAAGAAGTTCAGAGCATTTCCTGGGTGCTTGGTTATGCACCATCTTTCCTCCTTGACTATCCCAGGAAGAGGACATCTCATTAGAATTAAGCTGGGACAGAGGGCAGGGGAATAATGACCACACAACTGATATTTGACTTCTCCACATACTTCACCCCCATTCTAGAGACCAGAGACCATAGCCAAGCTTAATCTTATGGGCCTCTTTAAAAGTCTGGCAAAATAATGATTGTAAAAGCCATTTGCGACTTTGCAAGTCTTTTTAAATGTGCCTCATTCAGACATAATGGGCTCATCACGAGTGGCACTTTCCTTGCAAAGGAAGAGGGATTAGAAGACATAGAGGAGATGAGGCATGAGAAAGGAGACCTAAGTGCAGATCCAGAGCATTCTTGGGGAAGACCCCAGCTCCCCCAGGCAGGGAAGAATGATTGAAGACACACCAGTCAGCACTGTGCACCCACATGCAGCCTGCACCTACGACATGCTGGCAGGAGCAGCCTGGGTGGAAAGCATCTGAGAGCATCCAGGAAAATTAAAAATGCAAATATTCCTAGGAAACCTTACATAGAAATAGAAACATCAGGAAGTTCCAGGGTGTTTATGGAACATTGTGTCAAAACTGCTAGCAAATTGTTCTTTTATCAACAGGGAACATTTACGTGGTGTTCATGTTACACATTATTAGCATTCGTGTCAGTCAATGGAGAAGGAATGGATTAAAGCTGTCCAGCTGCATTGAGGGATTCCACACCCTGGAGGGAAATCCAAAGATGCAGAAGAGTGAGTGTGATAAGACCCATTTTTTTTTCTTTTTTTTTCCCTGTCATCTGCTGAGCCCTTGGCATTATTGGCCTTGTGAGTCAGCTTTTCATTACTCTGACAAATACTGAAATAAATCAATTTAACAAGAGTAAAGGTTTATTTTGGTTCATGATTTCAGAGGTTTCAGCCCATGGTCGGTTGACCTTATGGATTTTGCAGTACATCGTGGCAGGAGTAAGTGGCAGAGGAAGCCTCTAACGTTACCAGTCCAGGAAGCAAAAAAGAAAGAGGCTGGGGTCACAATATCCCCTTCAGTAGAATGCTCCTAGTAGCCCCAGTTTTTCAGTTAGCACTCCTTCATAGTGCTACCACCATGTCATGATAGCACCTCAGTCTGGTGACAAGACTGAAATGGTGACAACACTTGGGCCTTTGGGAGCACTTACCAAAACCACAGGATTGTCACTGTCCATAATGGCACCCACAGACCACCATTAGAAAAAGACAGCACCTGCCAGATCCCGCCATTTTAAAATAATGACAACTCCCAATTTGTAGTGCATGATTTTATTTAGTTTTATATGTTATACAAACAGTGAGGAAAACATTGTAATGCATTGTGGAATATTCACGAGATGCTGATGTTGAGGAGGGAGCAAACCCAGCAAATGTGAGCCAAAGTCTGAGCTAAGACAGGTATATCACATTTCTGTTTGTTAATTTCATGTATGTGGTTTTTGCACAGTAATACAAGTTTCTTTCCATTTTTGAGTGCAGTTCTTGAGTGATAAGGATGCATTCATGTTATTTGTTGTGACCCAGGGTGGGGCTTCCCAAGCACAGACAGACCAAACCAAAGCATGTCCTGGCACATTCTCCTGGTGTGCGTGGCTGTGGCCCTCCCAGAGCCTGGACTGGTCCCCAGGGGGATGTACAGCTGGGTGGGGGCCAGGAAGCAACTCAGAGGGACTCTGGCTGGTCTGAGTGGGCTGATGAATAGCTGACAGTAACCTGCACTTTGCTGTCCTACCCAACAGCAGCTGACCTGGTGGGAAGGGCTCTGGCACTGCCCCTCCATCCTCCAGCCCTGCTTTCTGCCCTAGTGGGCTGCCTTGTCTTATCTCAGTGGTGGCTTCTTGCAAACCAGGGCATATTTTCCATCGTTCCTGACCACACGAAAGTTTGAGGGATGCAGTGAGGATTGGGGACCTCCATCGTTGGGGGAAGATTTTCTCTAGCTCCCTCTCACCTTCTGGGGTTGCAAACCCTCAGCTTCTTGGACACAAGGCACTATGACTGGCAACAGTTAGAGAGAGATGAAGGTTCTATTCTTCATTTCCCCAGAAGGTGCCTCTGGGTCCAGTTCTGCCCATTTTGTGCCTCTCTAGAGGAGACTCTGTAATCAGTAGTCAGCCTTCTGTGGGCTCAGCTTCTGCATCCACAGACTCAACCACCCTCAGATGGAAATGTTTCAAAAAATATTCACTTCATTACTGAATACTTAAAGACTTTGTTCCTTGTCATTTTTCCCTAAACAAGACCCTTGACAACCATTTCAAAGCATTTACATCTTAAAGAATTTCAGGTTGATTTAAAGTATCTGGAAGGAAGTCTGTGGTGGTTACATGCAAATTCTACACAACTTTTTAAGGGAGTAGAGCATCTGGTGATTTTGGTATTCAAGGGGTTCTGTGACCTATCCCGCTTGGATACTGAGAGTATGACTGGAGATGACTATTTGCTAAAACTTAGTGTCCTCTTGCTGCTCACTATTGGGCACTAAAGAGTTGGTGGCCAGGACCCCACTTGCTGGTTGCAGGGATTGGATGGTGTCCAGGAGGGATCTACATCAGAAGTGATGTGCAGCATGGAGAAGCCAAGTTTAGTGTCCCTGTCCCCACTCCCTCTTATCCTCTGGCAGCCATCCTCCTAGGTCACCAAGTCCCACAACTGGTATGTCATCTGGAAGAGAGTATGTGAAGGAGCCCTAGTCATCTGGGGCGGGTGCCAGAGAAGATCCAGGTGTGGATTTTGTTGTTGTTCTAATTAGTTGTACATGCCAGTAGAATGCATTTTGACACATTGTATATGAATGCAGCACAACTTCTTATTCCTCTGGCTGTACGTGCAGGGTCACACCAGTAGTGTGACTATATCCTACATGTATGCAGGGTAATAATGTCTGTCTCATTCTTCTCGAGGAGGCCTTTTAATGGAGGGAACTGGGATGATCCACTGGGTAGTGATGAGTGCAGAATGGTGGTAGGGAGCACAGTGAGATGGAAGGGTGGGGAGGAAGAAAGAGAAATCCAACCTGCCAGCTTCTGAAGGCTCCGCTCAGAGGCAAAGACCTATGGATGTACAAGCATGCCACACATACCAACCTCACAGAGATGGGCTGCATATAAGATGGTGGTCTCCTGAGAGTATACTGCCTGGTGACATCATAGCCTTCTTCCCCTGTACAAGTACACTCTATGGTGATCTCAGAGGACGATATCACCTACTGATACATTTCTCATAAAGAGTCCCCATTGTTAGGCCATGCCTGACTATGAAATTAGGAATATAAGCACAGAGAAAGACATCCACATGATGTAAACGTTCCATCTAACTGAGGCTTACCTTTTCTTTTTTAATTAATTTTTTATTTGTTTTAATTAGTAATACATGACAGTAGAATGCATTTATGCACTTTGACATATCATACATAGATGGGATATAATTTCTCATTTTTCTGAGTGTACATGTTGCAGAATCATATTAATCATGTAGTCACATATATAATACAGTAATAATGTCTGTTTCATTCTACTGTCTTTCCTATTCCTACATCCCCTCCACTCCCCTTCCTTCACTTCCCTCTACCTAGTCTAAGGTAATGGTGTTCTTCTCTAGTGCCCCCCACTTTATTGTCAATTAGCATCCACATATTAGAAAAAACATTCGGCCTTTGTATTTTGAGGGATTGTCTTATTATTGCCATAATTTCACTCTTCTTTAAAGCATGATGGGGACAATGTGTCTTCCGTTTCTTGAAATGGGAGGAAAGGACACTATAAGGCCAACCTGAAAGTTGGTAAGGTTGGCAGGAAACATCAGTTAGAGTCCAGGAGTCTCTTATGTGGTGGAGGGGTGAGAAGTGACGTGGCACAGTGCCCTGCATCTGCCTCCGTCCCCACAGTGATGCAGAGAGCAGATGTCCGGCAACTATCTGTTGATCACAAATCTGCAACACATGGATAGAATGATGAGTGGTTACTGGGGCCAACCAGGACAATGAGGGGAAATGTTCTGGAACTAGACAGTGGCGATAGTTGCACAACATTGAACATGAACTTAATTGAATTGAACTAAATATTTCAAATGAGTAAAATTCTAAATTTTTAAAAATTAATCATCAGCAAATAAAAAACAACCAAAACTAATAGGAAAACAAGTGAAATGGTAAGGGAGGTGAAGGCATGATCTGGGCATAGCAGGTCCAAGGTGCAGCTCAGGAGCTGGCACTGGCTGTTGAGTCTCTAGTACCTGAGATCTGGAGCTGATGGTGAAGGGGATTCTGGCAACGGCTCCTTCTAGTGCTCAAGATGGTGATGGAGCTGGAGCTGCCACAAGTGCTGGAGGTCACTCTTATGAAAACAAATGAATAATCTGTTTATAAAAGATACTTGTAACCCTTTTCTTTTTCAGTAGAGAATTGTCACCCCAAAACACTAAAACAACCCAGTAGGATCCAGAGCAGAAGCCAGAGGAGGAACACAATAAACTGTCCAACTATCTCTGATGAGCACAGGAGAGCAGAGACTCAAATTAGTCAATGTATGGGAAGAAAGTCAGAACTGATGCTGGAGCCATGTTGGGGGATCATAGTGTTCTAGAGGAGGGATTCCAGTGTGGCATGTAGCTTATTAGGAAGAGGGAGCTATGTGAGTAAATGCTCTTCCACAGAGTTTGCAATGGGGCAAAAGGCAGGAAGTTTCAGGGTATTCAGTGGAGGAACTGGTTTATGTTGAAAAGTAGAGATGAAAAAAAAAAAAACAACAATATCTCTATAGCTGAGAGAGATCAGAGAAGCCTAGGAAAAAGAAATTTTTCTCAAAGTCATGTTCCAATTCTTCTTTGGTTCCAAGAGAAAGACTTCAAATGTGAATTGGATCCCTTTCAATATCCCATGTAGAAACCT
Organism: Urocitellus parryii; assembly: GCF_045843805.1. NCBI lineage: Eukaryota > Metazoa > Chordata > Mammalia > Rodentia > Sciuridae > Urocitellus > Urocitellus parryii. Next base: position 80,754 of record NW_027554059.1, read on the forward strand.
GAAATTACAGACATAATTGAACTCCATGTACAAGCAGTGCAAACCACCACAGTTTACCTCATGACCAGATGGCTGTTTAGGAACTATGTGTGGGTCAACTACACGTCCTGCATCATAGGACAAAGGGATGATTCACGGCATAGTCATGATAGAGAATGATGCTACCTAATTTGATCATTGTATTAAGAACTGTGAAAAATTTAAAACTTACACAGTGGTTTTTTTTTCTGTAGTTTTAAATATACTGTTTTCGGATTATATTTTGGTGAAACCACAGAAATCAAAATTTTTGATAAGAGGGAACTACAATAACAAACCGAAGTACACCATAAGATGAATGTTGATTTTGCTTTATGGAAAACTAAGTTCGGCATATGAAATAACAAAATTCAAACACATTTTGGCTTAAGGTGGAGCCATCCTGTGAGGTATGACAAGAAGACTTCCCAGGTCTAAGACCTATTTGGTGAACAGAAGAAAGCACAGTGTGAACTGCTGGGATTGGTCTTACCAGGTGACTTCTGACCTTCAATCCTCAAGATCTCACTTCCAGCGTTTGTTTGTTTTTAGAGATGCAGGACAGTCAACTGTATTTTGACATATCATACATACATGAGGTGCAACCCATTATAATTTTGATCCCATTCTTGTGGTTGAACATGATGTGGAGTTACACTGGTTGTGTATTCATATATTAGCATGGGAAACTAATGTGTGCTTCATTCTACTGCCTTTCCTTTCCCCATCTCCCCTCTCTTCCCTTCATTTCCCTTTGCCTAATCCAGTGAACTTCTATACTTGCCATTCCTACTGTACCTGGTTATGGGTTAGCATCTACATATCAGAGAGAAGCCTTGACCTTTAGATTTTGGGGACTGGTTTACTTCACTTAACATGATATTCTCCAGTTCTATTCATTTACCAGCAGATGCCATAATTTCATACTTCTTTATTGCTTATTAATATTCCATTGTGTATATATACCACATTTTTTATCCATTTATCTGTTGAAGAGCACCTAGATTGGCTCCATAGTTTGGCTATTGTGAACTGATCTGCTATAAACATTGATGTGACTGTGTCACTGTAGTATGCTGATTTTAAGTCCTTTGGGTATAAGCCAAGAAGTGGGATAACTGGATCAAATGGTAGTTCCATTTCAACTTTTCTAAGGAATCGCCATACTGCTTTCCAGAGTGATTGCACCAATTTGCAGTCCCTCCAGCAATGTATGAGTGTACCTGTTTTCCCACATCCTTGTGAACATTTACTGTTTTAGTTTAGTTTGCATTTCTCTAATTGCTAGAAATGTTGAACATTTTCTCATATTTTTTAACTGATCATTCTTCTTCTTTTGTGAAGTATCTGTTTAGTTCCTTTGATTGTTTCCTTTTTTTTTTTTTTGGTACTGGGAATTGAACTCAGGGGCACTCAACCACTGAGCCACATCCCATACCTATTTTGTATTTTCTTTAAAGACAGGGTCTCACTGAGTTGCTTAGCACCTTGCAGTTACTGAGGCTGGGCTTTGAACTTGTGATCCTCCCATCCCAGCCTCTCTAGCTGCTGGATACTTATTTCTTCATTGGGTTATTTTTGTTGTTGTTGTTGAGTTTGTTGAGTTCTTTATGTATCCTGGAGAATAATGCTGTATTCGAGGTGCAGGTGCAAGTAAAGTGTTTTTCTGATTTTGTAGGTTCTCTCTTCATGTGCTTGATTGTTTGCTTTGCTGTGATGAAGCTTTTTAGTTTGATTCCATCCCATTTATTAATTCTTGATTTTACCCCTTGTGCTTTAGGAGTCTTGATAAGGAACTCAGTTCCTAAGCTGACATATATTTCAGTCTCCTTTTTTCTTCTATTAGGTGTAGGGTCTCTGTTATAAAGCCTAAGTCCTTGGTCCACTTTGAGTTGAGTTTTGTGCAGGGAGAGAGGAGTTTAATTTCATCTTGCATCATACAGATTTCCAGTTTTCCAAACAACATTTTTTGAAGAGGCTATCTTTTCTCCAATGTATGTTTTTGGCACCTTTGTCTAGTATGAGTAACTGTATTATTTTTGTGGGTTTGTCTCAGAATTAGTGAATCTAACTAATCCTTGCACATGTAATTAAGGATCTCAAGATGGGATCATGATGATCATGCTGTATTACCTGGGTGGGCTCTAAATCTAATGTCAAGTGTCCCTTCAAGAAGAGGAGAGGACACAGAATAAGGTGGAGGCTATGTGAAGATTGGAGGTGGAGTTTGGAGTGACACTGTCATAAACCTGGGAAAACATAGGGCCATTAAAAATTGAAAGAGATCAGAAAGGATTGATGTTTAGAGACTAGAGGGAATATGGCCCTGTGGCATGTTGAGATTTCTCACCTCCAGAACCATGAGAGAATAAATTTCTCTGTTTTAAGCCACAAAATTTCAGGTAATTTTGCTACAGAGTTACAAATACACATAGTTATAGATTTTTGAATATGTTCCTACCTACCTGGTATGGAGTTCTTCTCAGTGATATTTTGAAGGGATATTATTATTATTATTATTATTATTATTATTATTTTGATGGGACTTGAGTAGAAAGGGTGATGGAGGTGAAGGTATTCTTGCTCATACATTAACTAAATGTGACTGTGCTTACTCTCAGTCATCCCAAAGAGAACAAGGGGGTGGCTCTGAGAGATGAGGATATCCCCACTAATTGCATTTCAACCCCCTCAAGATGCAGACAGAGAAAGAAGGCCAGGAAGGAAAATGGCATTTTCAAAGTCATAAGGCAGGAGACTAGGCCTGTTCTTAGCTCTGCTCTATGTGAAATTTCACCTGTTTCCATATTTTATCTCTACTTTTCTGCATTACAGACATCTGACAACATGGTTTCTAAGTGTTATGTCAGATATGCCTGGTGACAATGCTAGGAAGTAGACATTGTGCAGGGGGACACTGGTTAAGCCTTAGAGACATGATGACTTGTCCAAAGTCCCATGAGAAGACAGGAGGGGGAGCTGGGTTGAAACCTAGCTGTGTCTCCTCAGAGCTGGGACCCTGGATGCACCCAGGCCTGTCCAGGGATGTGGGGCCAGTGTTGGGGTTGGCTGTGTACACACATAAAAAGTCATGGGGCTGGAGGAGAGCCAACAGAGGGACAAACATGGGCTCATGTGGAGGATGGGTTAGGCCAGGAACCCCCAAGACATGGCCTCCCTTCCTTGGTCATAGAGCCAAACAGAACTTGGAACCCAGTAACCAGGCACCCACATTCTAGCAACAGCCTCCTCCCAGCTCATTTGGTGAAATACTTTGAAAGCCAAAAGATGTTTTCCTGCTTCCCCTGTGGAGGCCGACCCTTTAGGAGGCCACGCCGCCAGAGCTCCCCCTATGGCTGCACGGCCCCTTCCCCAGACCCAATCCCCGGGACACCCCAAAGAAGGAACTTGTGGAAAAGAGTGCGATGCTGTTTTAGATCCTGCTGCCAGTGCCTCGCTGGTACTCCAATTGGCACTCCTGCAAGCGGGAGGAGGAGTTTTAGGTCCATACCCGATAGCCCTGGTGAGGTGCATCCAGGAGGGAACATCACCGTGAGTAGCCCTGCAGAGCCCCACCACCTTGCTCCTCAGTAGGAGAGAACAGGGACCTGAGGCAGGAATAGGTGCTGGGAGATTGTGAGCCTCCTGTCCTATCATGGTCACCCCCAGGACAGGGATAAAGGTGGGCAATGAAAGGGTCCACAGTACATCCTGGGCACCCAGTGTCAATTCCAGTCCTACAGGGTAGAAGCCTGAGACACAGGATCTGTATGAGATCAGGGGAGCAGAAGGTCACAAGAGACACAAACACCCTGAATGGAGGCCAGCAGGGGCTGGGTGGGGCTCCCGGCCAGCTACCAGGCACTGTCTTCCATTCTTTCCACAGTTTACCCTCAACAAGCGTTGGAGCTGCAGCTTCAGCTCCAACTCCTTCTGCAGTGAGGAATATCAACAGCCAAGCACCAGTAGGCAGGAGCTGGGCCTCAGGGTAAGTGCGGAACAGAGGGGACTCTACTGGCAGGGGACAGAGCAGAATAAAAGTAAATAAGAGCAAAGACATCACCAGGACCACCTTCCTGGTAGGATTGTCAGGTGGAGGGGCAGAGTCCCCACCATGAGGAATCTGAGCAACAAATCCTCGCCCATCCTCCCCACCCTCTCTGCCTGCCTCATTCTTGGACTCATCCAAGGTCACTGTTCCCATAATTTTGACAACATCAGAACAAGGACATGGACATTATTTCATTTTAATTTTCTGATGGTTTGTACTCTGTCATCCAACTGACTATAATTCCAACACCCAGGTGACCAGGTGACAATGGCCTGAAGGTCCTTCCACACACTCTGCAAGTCTTACACAGCATCAGGATGACTAGGGCTGCGTTTAGCTGAAACATCACAAGGCTTGTGCCAATTGGTCCACTTCTCTGGTGCTTGTGTCTCAAGGAACACAGACTGGGAAAGCAGGAGCTGGGCCCCCAGGACCTCACCACCTTCCAGGGGGACCCAGGTTCCACAGCCATTCAGCCTTTCAGGGCTGTGGGACCTGGACCTCATTCCCTCCTGGGGCCATTTCAACAGCACCACAGAGAATGATGTCCTGGGTGTCCTCACACAGGGACCCTCCTGTGTGAGATGAGCCTGTTTTCCCATCTCCAGAAGGTGATGTGCTGGTGGGACTCAGGGGATAAGCTCCTAATGCACAGAGCTGCCACCCCTGCTCAGCTAACAAACTGGCCTGAAGCTGCTGTGTTTCTAACTATCCCCTCGGCAATTCCACTGTGAACTCTGCCAGCCATTGCTCTGCTGGGGCTCTCCTGTCCCTAGGTGGGACAAGCCCCTATGAGCTTTGGCTATTGCACTGGACTCCATCCCCAGACACTTCTGGTGGGTCAGTTTGGCACTGACTCTGTTTCCTCAATGTCCCAACCAAGAAGGTGGCTACAGAGGGGATGATACCAGCTCTGGATATGTGTTCCAGGCATACTCCCTGGGGGACCTGGAGGACATCCTGGAGCCCAGCATCTTCTTTGAATCATCCTCTTCGGCCTCAAACATCTCGAGTTCCTCCACCCAACAAGAGATGGGCCAATAAGAGCTTTTTCCTCTGCAACTCATACCTGGAGAGGCTAATTCAATACATACATGCAAATAGCAATTCTTCATTTGCTTATTCCTTCCTGCAGGCCAAGGCCTTTACTACGGATCAAATGCTTACTCTGAAACATGGACTACTGGAGTCCCTCTCCTGTTTGCAGTCACAGCTGCAGTGTTCATGGCTACATTTTACACTACGGACAAACAACTTTCTGAGGTGCCACTCAAACCTCCCATCTATCCCCTATACTGGAACCAGCTTAGTCCAGTGAATCTGAGAGGGATTCTCAGTTGACAAAGCCACTCTACACGATTCTTACTTTCCACTTTGTTCCACCATTTCTTATCAAAGTCCTAGAAAGAATCCACTTACTCTTTCTCCTTGAAGCAGGATCCAACAACCCAGGCCTACTCACTCTAAGATTAGTCTTCACAGTCCTAGTCATGTTCTCCCCAGACCTCCTAGGAGACCCTGACAATTATACCCCTGCTAATCCCCTAAATGCTCTTCCCCACATTAAGCCACAGTGATGTTTCCTATTTGCTGATGCTATCCTCGGATCTATTCCTAATAAACCTCACACTAGTATTCTCTGTCCTAATCCTCATACTATTTCTCGTCCTCCGTGTATCTAAACAACAAAGCATAATATTTCGACCCTTAAGCCAACGTTTCTTCTGAGTCCTAGTCGCCGACCTCTTTACTCTGACTTGAACTGGAGGCCAACCAGTAGAACATCCATTTATCATTCTGGGTCAACTAGCATCTGTCCTCTATTTCACTCTTATTCTACTTATTTCCCCAACCAACAGCTTAATTGAAAACAAACTCCTTAAATGAAAAGTCCTAATAGTATAAATGTTACTTTGGTCTGGTTTATGAAGCCTTAAATATTCTTATAGTAATATTCAGGGAAGATATTACAAATTCCACCTTCAACTCCCAAAGCTGTTGTTACTAATTTAAACTACCCCTTGCATTAAAACTTGACCACTTCCTCCAAATTTGATTCCTATGTGACTACTCTCCACTCAGCTATAAATCTAATAATTCTTATGTATACAGTGCATTAATGCTCAACCTCATTAATAATGTACAATCCATAAATACTCCTCAACAATACACAGTAAATTTTATGTTTAGTCTACATTAATACCTAACCCATGTGTTAAGCAAGTACAAACAATACTCATACATTACATAAAACATAACATCTAAGCTCCAAAATGACCAGCCTTTCAAGAACATGGGTATCCTCTCCCAACAGCAATTCTAGTATTGCAAGGCACATAAAATTCACTAGTGATATATGCCCCATTCTGTCATAAACCTTCCTTGTCCAAATGACTATCCCCTTCCAATGGTGGCCTCTTAATCTACCATCCTCCATGAAATCATCAGCCTGCACAATTCACGAACCTCTTCTTGCTCTGATCCCATAAAACTTGGGGGTAGCTAACATGAAACTGTATCTGGAATCTGGCTCTACCTCAGTCCATAACTTGTAAATTCGCCTATTCATTCCCCTTAAATAAGACATCACGATGGATTAATGCCATTTGAGCCCATAACCCAACATAACCGCAGTGGTTTTATTTTGGGGGTATGCTTTCACTCACCACTGGCCGTCAGAGGCCCTAACAGAGCCAATTCAATGGTAGCTGCACTTCTAAGTCAATATTTCCATCTAGTATATTAAATATAAGGTGGTAATATATTCATGCTTTATGGACAAAAACTATTTCAATACACAATTTGACAAGAGTTCCCAGCATCACATCAACTCTTACATAAATTAAAATCTAACCCACCTCTACCTTTAACCCTAAATTACATAGTTCTTACATGGCCTAAAAATTATTAACCTTTGTCTCAGTATGTCCACATAATCAACTTTAAACTACTCCCATCCCAATACCAATTTCACATTAACAAGAATTTAACTAATATCAAAACCCTACTACATCCATATTGGTTAATACTATGATACTTGCATAACAATTTAACATACTCTATATAAGAAATGCCCAAACAAGCCCATGATATGTTAGTTAATGTAGCTTAAATAAAGCAAAGCACTGAAAATGCTTAGATGACTCTCTGTGTGTGTGTGTGTGTGTGTGTGTGTGTGTGTGTACACTCCATAAACACAGAGGTTTGGTCCAAGTGTTTTTATTGGCTTATGATAAACTTACACATGCAAGTGTCCTCACCCCAGTGAGAATGTCCTCTATATCAAAATACAATAAAAAGGTGCAGGTATCAGGTTCACTATAAGTAATGTAGCTCACAAAGCCTTGCTCAACCACACCCGCACGGGACACAGCAGTAATTAAAATTAAGCATATAAATGAATGTTTGACTAAGCTATAGTATAAGAGGGTGGGTAAATTTCATGATAGCCAAAATAGTCATATGATTACCCTAGTTAATAAAGTATGGCATAAAGCATTATTAAGAAAACAACTAAATAAGACTGACCCTTTACTGAGCTGTAGAAAGCCCTAGTGATAATAAAAATTGTATACAAAAGTAGTCTTAAAACATATGAATTCATGATACTTAAGGCCCAAACTGGGATTCAATGTCCCAGTATGCTTAGCCCTATACATAAGTAATCAATAAATGACATTATTCACCAGAGTACTATCAGCAACAGCTTAAAACTCAAAGGACTTGGCGGTGCTTTATATCCTTCAAGAGGAGCCTGTCCTATGGTCGATAAACCCCAATATACCTTACCTCCTTTTGCAATATCACCCTATTATGCCACCTTCTCCAGCAAAACCTAACAAGGCCTCATAGTGAGCACAAGAATGTTACATAAAAATGTTAGGTCAAGGTAAAGCCTATAAAGTGGAATTATGCACTACATTTTCCATCTGCTAGAACAACACTTAGAATAGCTTTTATGAAACCTCAAAGCTCAAGAGGGATTTAGTAGTAAGCTAAGAACAGAGAGCTTAGCTGAACTGGGCAATAAAGCACACACAGTGACACCACCCAACACTGCCATCACCCTCTTCAAGGACTATTAACTATAACATGATATCTGATTTTATTCCACTAATAATACAAGAAGAGATAAGTCATAAAAATGTAAGCATACTGGAAAGTGTGTTTCAAATAACCAAAATGTAGCTTAACAATCTAAAGCACCCAACTTATACCCAGAAGATTCCACATAATTTAGAACTAATGCTAGCCCCTGAGCCAAAAACCTTAAGAACAATGTATCAATAGGATAAAACATTTACCTAATAAAAGTATAGAAATAGAAATTGTTAACTGGAGCTATAGAGACATGGGAAAGAAGAAAGAATAACTAAAAGTATAAAAAAGCAAAGACTAAAACTTTCACCTTTTGCATATGATTTAACTAGAAATAACTTTACACAAAGAATTTTTTTTAAAGAGAGAGAATTTTTTAATGTTTATTTTAGTTCTCGGCCAACACAACATCTTTGTATGTGGTGCTGAGGATCGAACCCGGGCCACACGCATACCAGGCGAGCGTGCTACCCTTGAGCCTCATCCCCAGCCCTACACAAAGAATTTAAGCCAAAACCCAAAACCAGACCAGCAACTTATGAGCAACTAATTAGAGCCAATGCTCCTATGTAGCAAACTAGTGAAACAACTTATAAGTAGAAGTGATAAGCCTACTGAGCCTGGTGATGGCTGGTTGTCCAGAATAGAATATTAATTCAACCTTAAATTTACCCAGAGCATTAGTAATCTCAATGTAAATTTAACTTATTATCTGAAGACGGATATCTCTTAAGAAGGAAATAACCTTAATTAGGGAGTAAAACTTTAAACTACCATAGTTAGCCTAAAAGCAGCCATCAATTTAAAAAGTATTTATTTAAGCCTAACTCAAATTCAACTCAAACATAATACCAATACTTGAAATGAACTCCTAACCCTAAATTGGACTGATCTATTAATACATAGAAAAAATAATGTTAATATAAGTAACAAGAAACAACTTCTCCCTGCGGAAGTTTATATCAGACCAAATAATTCACTGATATTAACTATGTAACACAAAAAACTCAACCATTATTGACTATATTGTTAACCCAATACTGGCACGAACTTAAGAAAAAGGTTTTAAAAAGTAAAAGGAGGGCTGGGGTTGTGGCTCAGTGGCAGAGCACTTTCCTACCATGTTTGAGGCCCTGGGTTCGATTCTGAGTACCACATATAAATAAATAAAATAAAAGTCCACTGACAACTAAAAATATATATATAAAACAGAAATAAAAGGAAATTGGCAAACACTAACCCCACCTGTTTGCCAAAACATCACTTATAGCATGAACACTATTAGAGGCAGAGCTTGCCCAGTGACATATATTTAACGTGGGGAGTATCCTGACCTTGCAAAGGTAGCATAATCACTTGTTCCTTAAATAGGGACTTGTATGAATGGTATGACATGGTTTAATTGTCTCTTACTTGTAATCAGTGAAACTGACCTTCCTATGAAAAGGCAGGAATGAATTAATAAGAGGAGAAGACCTCAGGGAGCTTCAATTTAATAGCCTAAGCTCAACAATAATCCCTTGGGGGCCTAAAACCCTGACTGTGCTAAAAATTTTGGTTGGGGTGACTTTGGAGTATAAATCAAAAAGAATTTAAGCCAAGACTTGAAACTAGGTTATAATCCAGACACCAACCTGTCTAAATTTTAACTCATTAATTGACCCAAACTATTTGATCAATGGAAAAATTACTATAGAGATAACAGTGCAAACCCAGTCAAGAGGTCATATCCACAGTTAAGGTTTACTACCTTGATGTTGGATCAGGACATCCAAATGGAATAATCAATATTAATGGCTCCTTTGTTCAACAATTAAAGTCCTATGTGATCTGAGTTCAGACCAGAGAAATCCAGGTTGGTTTCTATCTATTAAATAATTCCCTGGATGAGAAGACAAGAGAAATAAGGCCAATTCTACACACACTCCTTAAGATAATAGAGGAAATAATCTAATTCTAGTAAATTATTACCCACGCTGCCCTAGAGCAGCATCTGTCAAGACGGCAGAACCTGGCAATTGCAAAAGACATCAAACTTCATTACCAGGGGTTCAGCTCCTCTTCTTAACATGTATATATTTAGTAGACTTACTCCTCCTGATTGTCCCACTCTTAGAGGCCGTGGCTTTCTTAACTCTAACAGTACAAAAAATGCTGGGTTATACACAACTTCAAAAAGGCCCAAATGTTGTAGGACCCTATGGCTTACTTCAAATGTTTGTTGATGCAGTAAAATTACTTATTAGAGAGCCACTCAAACCTCTAACATCTGCCATCATTTTGTTTATTATTGCTCCCTCCCTAGCCCTTACTCTGGCATTTACAATATGAATCCCCTACCCATGCCACAACCCTCACTAATGTTTCCACAACCCTCACTAATATAAACATAGGAATACTCTTTATCCTTGCAACATCCAGCTTAGCTGGATATGCAATCTTATAATCAGGATGATTCCAAATATGCCTTAATCGGAGCACTACAAGCTGTAACACAAACCATCTCCTATGAAGTACTCCAATATTATTATAATAAAAGCTTTAACCACAACTCTTTTTATAGGGGCACTCTTTAACCCACCAATCACTAAAATCTTCACATTTAGGTTTGCCCTAAAGACCTTAATCTTCGATATTTTTATGAATTTGATCATCATACCCAAGATTCTGATACAACCAACTCATGCACTTATTATCAAAAAACTTCTCACACCAATATTAACTTTATATATGTGACACATCTCCCCACCCATTTTTGTAGTATGTGTACCCCTCAAACCTAAAGAAATGTGTCAACATAAGAGTTATTTTGATAGAGAAAATAACAGAGGTTTAAATCCTCTTATTTCTAGAACTATAGGATTTGCACTTAACCCTAAGAATCCAAGATTCTTCGTGCTACCTGATACACCATGTCCTACTAGTAAAGTCAGTTAAATAAGCTATCGGGCCCATACCCTATAATGTTAGTTTATAACCCCTTAACTTGCTACCATTTATCTAACCATATTTTCAGGAACTTCTATTACACTATTTAGTTCCCTCTGACTACACATCTGAGTGGGATTAGAAAAAAGCATACTAGACATTATTCCTATTTTAATTAACAAAGTGAACCTCTGGTCAACAGAAGCTACATCCAAATGTTTCTTAAGCCAGGCCAGAGCATCAATAATTTTAATAATAGGTGCTATTACCAATGTTATAGACATAGGACAATGAACTTTAATCAACTCCAACAACCAAATCTGTTCCCTAATATTTGCTATAGTGCTATCAATAAAAATGGGATTAGCCCCATTCCATCACTGAGTCCCAGGTTACTCAAGGAGCCACAATTACATTCAGGATTAATTCCACTAACATGACAAAAATTGCACCAATTTAAATTATCTTTCAACTTGCTCCCTCTATCAACTTTTCCTTAATAATAACAACAGTGATACTGTCCTTATATCAGGAGGATGAGGAGGACTTAACCAGACCCAACTACGAAAAATCTTGCATGTTCATCACTTGCTCATGTAGGCTGAACAATAGCAATCATCACATTCAACCCCACACTAACTATGTTTTACCTAATTACTTTGATTATGCTTATAATCAACATATTCCTGTTATTCCATTACAATAAAAAACCACCACCCTCTCACTCTCCAATATATGAAATAAATTTCCTCTAATAATTTCAATAATTCTTATTTTACTTATATCCCTAGGTGAACTTCATCCATTAGCTGGGTTTACTCTAAAATGAGTTATTATTAAAGAACTTGTATCAAATAATAACTTTATTATACACATAAAGAGCAATAACAGCCCTGCTAAACCTATATTTCTACAGAAGACTTATCTACTTACCATCCCTAACATTATTTCCATCCTACAATAATACTAAAATAAAATGACAATTCGAAAGTACAAAAACAACCCACCTTTATACCAACCCCTATAATTCTATCTACCCTATCCCTCCCCTTACACCCCCATTATCAATCTTCAGCTAGAAATTTAGGTTGAACTTAGAACAAGAGCATTCAAAGCAATAAGTAAGTTCCTGCAGTAAGGACTGCAAGACTTTATCTTATATCAACTGAATGCAAATCAATTACTTTTATTAAGCTAAGCCCTTAATTAACACATTTCACTAGACTTATAGGATTTGAACCCATAAAAATTTAGTTAACAGCTAAATGCCTAACTCAACTGGCTTTAGAAAAAAAAGGTGGGAGAAGCCCCAGCAGAGTTGAAGCTGCTCCTTTGAACTTGCAATTCAATATGATAATTCACCTCAGGATTTGGTTAAAAGGGGGGGGGGGCAGGCTCAACCTCTGTCTTTAGATTTACAGTCTAATGCCTGCTCAGCCATTTTACCTCCTACATATGTTCATAAACCTTACATTGGAACACTTTACCTCCTACTTGGCATCTAAGCTGGTATAGGAGGAACAGCACTTAGTCTACTGATTTGAGCTGAACTAGGTCAACCCAAAGACTTGCTAGGGGATAGTCAAATTTATAATGTAATTGTAACTGCACATGTATTCCTAATAATTTTATTTATATTTATACCTGTTATGATTGGTAGGTTCAGAAACTGACTAGTTCCCCTTATCACTGTAGCCCTGATACAGCATTTCCTCGAATAAATAACATAAGCCTCTGACTCCTACCTCCATCATTTCTTCTCCTTCTCGCCTCCTCTATAGTTGAAGTACAGGAACTGGTTGAGCAGTATATCCCCCACTAGCTTGGAACCTTGCATACACAGGAGCCTCAGTAGATCTCACTATTTTCTCACTCCACTGGGCAAGTGTTTCATCCATCCTAGGGGCAATTAATTTTATTACTACCATTATGAACATAAAACCCCCTGCCGTATCACAATTCCAGACTCCACTATTTGTATGAGCAGTAATAATTACAGCCATGCTACTCTTCCCATCCCTCCCAGTTCCTGCAGCAGGAATGTCCATACTCCTCACAGATCCTAACCTAAATACGACATTTTTCAACCCTGCTGGAGGGAAAACCTATGCTTTATCAACACCTATTCTGTTTCTTGGACATCCAGAAATATACATTCTGATTCTATTCTTTTGGATATATGGGAATAGTTTGAGCTATAACATCCATTTGCTTTTTAGGATTCATCATATGAGCACACCATGTACTTACTGTAGGAATGGGTGTGGACACCTGAGCATACTTCACGTCAGCAACCATAATTACAGCTATTCCAACCAGAGTTTTCATCTGACCTGCAACTTTACACAGTGGCAATATTAAAGGGCCCTAGGCTTTGTTTGCCTACTTACTGTAGGAGACCACACAGGAATTGTTCTAGCTGACTCAGCACTAGACATTGCATTACATGCTACATATTATGTAGTAGCTCATTTTCACTGTGTCCTACCATGGGGACTGTGTTTGCAATCATGGGATGATGTGTTCATTGATTCCCTCTGTTCTCTGGTTATACCCTAGATGCTACATGAGCTAAAATTCACTTTACTGATATATTGTAGGAATGAATTTAAATTTCTTCCCAATACTTTTCCTAGGATTATCTGGCATACCACAACAATACTGACTACTCAGACATGTATACAACATGAAATACTGAATCCTTCAAAGGGTCATTCATCTCTCTTACAGCTGTAATAATTATAATTGTTATAATGTGAGGGGCATCACATCAAAACGAGAAGTCCTAATTGTAGTCTGACAACAACTAACCCGGAGTGACTACATGGATCCCTCCACCTTACCACATTTGAAGAACCAACCTATGTTAAAACATAATTCAAGAAAGAGAAGAATTCAAACTCCTATGACTAGTTTCAAGCCAGCCCCATAACCATTATAACTTTCTTTATAAGATGTTAGTGAAAATTTACATAACTTTGTCAAAGTTAATTTATAGGTTAGAATCCTTTTTATCTTCATGGCTTACCAAATTGAACTAGGATTTCAAGATGCTACATCATCTATTATAGAAGAACTATGACACTTTCACAACCAGACACTTATAATCCTATTCTCAATCAGCTCCGTAGTTCCTGATATTATTTCCCTTATACTTACCTCAAAACTCACTCACACAGGCACCACGGATGCTCAAGAAGTTGAGACCATCTGAACTATTACACTCACATTAGCCTCATTATAATTGTGCTTCCCTCATTACAATTTTTATGTAGAATGGATGAAATTAATGACCCTTCGTTAACAGTAAAAACAACAGGCCACCAATGATATTGAAGCTATGAGAATACAGATTACAAAGACTTAAATTTTGATTCTTACTTGGGTTCCACCTCTTACTTAAAACCTGGAGAACCACAACTTCGAGCAGTTGATAATCAAATAGTTCTACCTATAGAATTACCAGTTTGCATGTTAATTTCATCAGAAGATGTTCTTCACTCTTGAGCAGTTCCATCCCTTGGACTAAAAACCTTCCAGGTTGACTTACCCAAGCTTCCCTAACATCAACATGACCCAGATTACATTACATACAAGGCTCAGAGATCTGTGAACCTAATCTCAGCTTCATGCCAATTGTCTTTGTATTACTTCCACTGAAACACATTGAAAACAGATCTTCATCAATATTATAAATTCTTCATAAACCATTAACCTTTTAATTTCAAGATTAGAAGCTTAAATCTCCTCTTAACAAGATGCCCCAACTAGATACATCAACATGACTTATTACCATTTTTCTATAATTTTCACCCTATTTATCTTATTTCAACCTAAAATCTCAAACCATTCATACCCCTAGTTTAACCCCTCACCAAAGATTTGAAATTGATTGAAAATAAGACCCTTTGAGGAAAAAAATGAACAAAATTTTTTTGCCTCTTTCATTACCCCTACAATAATAAAATTACATATTGATATCCTCATTAGCTTACTCCCCAATATTTTACTGCCTTTACCTAATTGCCTTATCAATAATCAACTAGTCTCATTTCAACAATGATTAATTCAGCTCTTACTAAGGCAAATGATGATGATACATAATCCAAAGGGATGTGCCTAATTTAATAGTCATCTCATTAATTATATTCACTGGACCAACAAACTTACTTGGACTATTACCTCACTCTTTTACACCCATCACCCAACTCTCAATACATCTAGGAATAGCAATTCCCCTAGGAGCCAGTGCATACATTAGGGATGGGAGATTAGTTTGGATCCCATGCTGGCTTGGGACCTGCTCTGCTACAGGTCCCATAATGAGGAATTGCCTCCCACAAGGCTCCTAGAGAGGCCCGAGTGGTAGACCCTGGTCCCTGCCAACCCAGTGGAGAAGGAAGGAGGGAGCAAGCCTCATGCTGACTGGCAGCAGAAGACTGGAGTCTCCCTGGGTACCTGCAGCTCCCTGCCAGGTACACTTGCGCTCCCTAAGGCCAGAACCCCTAAGTCTGCACTGGTGAGTCATGGCTGACTCACCTGCCCACCTACCTGCCCCTCAAACCAGCCATGGCCCCAGCCCAGGCCCCGGCCCCAACTCACCCTCAGCTGTCGAAAGAAGAAACTCCCAGCTCTCCAGGCGGTGTCTCCAACAGCAAAACAGCAGTTCCACAGGCAGAATCACAAGAACCACATTTGCAGCAACACAGAGGCCTGGATGGGGGGGCGGGGCTAGAGGCACATAGCTGGGGCTTTGGGCGTGTCCTCGCCGTAGGGGAGGAGCCAGATCTTCTGGTCCAGCACATAGGGGTCACATAGAGGAACTGTCAGGAAAGACACTTGGGGCAGAGGTGGGACCTGGAGCTGGAACCAAGGTTATGCCTGGCTAGATTTTGTAAGTTGTTTTGTGTGTTTTTGTTTTTATTTTGTTGTGGTTTTGGTGCTGGGAATCAAACCCAGGACCTTGTGAATGCAAGGCAAGCACTCTACCAACTGAGCTATATCCCCAGCCCCATCCATTAAGAAGATGAAAGGTCATTTGCAGGAAAGTGAATGGAAGTGGTCATCATCAGGTCAAACGAAGTCACACTCAGAAAGACAATGTTGATATTCTCTCATGTGGACTCTGGACATGGGGGAAGACAACAGGAAAGTAGTAGGTGGACCTTCAGGGAAGGGGAAGAGGACCACGGTTATAGTGAAGGGGTTACAGAAGATAATAGGGAAGGAGGATGTGATCAAAGCATGTTATATGCATATGTGGAAATCTCATAGTGAATCTCATTATTTGGCATAATTAATATGCACTAATGATTATAATTATTGTAAACACAATATTTTGAAACTATTTCTTAATAATTGAATACTTCTTTTAGTGATTCTTTCATGAAATACTATCTACAAGACTTCCTTAATGACTATTCCTAAATTATTCATAATTTATGATCATTCATGAGATTTTGTTTTTCAAATCATTAAACCAGCTGAGAGAATACATCTTAGACCATGCTAAATACGTTTATAGCAGATATTTTTTCCATCACTGGGCTAGAGTACTTGGTTAGAAAGTGTAAGTCTTCACATTCCATCACCAGCACTACAAAACATTTTAAAAAATTACAACTAGAAATACTGAGAAAACTAAGAATACATAATTTTATTATAGAAAAATTCAATAAAAAATCCAGATACCTCCCACCCCAAAAATTAAATTGACTCTTCACTAGAGCCAGGAATAGGAATAGCAATTCCCCTAGGAGCTGGTGCTCTATCCTATCTAAAATTCACTACTATCTCTGTGTTCTTCCCCTCATTTTTGAGTTTGAAATAGAATCTTACTGTTAAACCTAAAAGACTGTTATATAGATTAGTGTAGTGTGATGTACTTTATTCTTCTTTTTAAAATGCATTTTTATAGGGGAAAAAGATATCATTGGGACAGCTGTCTTAAATAATAGGTTATATTAGAAAACCCCCACAAGGGATAAGATTCTTTGAAGAAAATTCAAACAAACAATCTTCATTTGTAGTAATGCAGTGAAATTTTACAGAAAACTTAAAAGGCAGTTTCAGGGATGGGAGTGTAGCCCAGTGACAGAGCATGAAATCCTGGTCCAGTCCCCAACACTCCTCCAAATATCAATATATGATCTTTAATGAGAATAAAATGTTTTCTGATATGATTTTTATTTGTGCTTTGGTGGAAGGTGGGCAAAGGAAATGACTTTTTTTTTAAGATTTCAGTAACTGGATTCTTTGAGTCCCTCTCCCATCTGTGCAGGCATCACCCTGGGTCCCAAGGCTCCAAAGCTTTGGCTTCAGTGGTATCCAGGCCAAGTTTACTTATGCCAGTACACCTTCAGAGGCCAGAAGCTTTGGCTACAGCAGAGGGTGAAGTACCCTGTGAAGAGCATGGTAATGCCACCAACCCCGCTCTTCCTCACCGTGGTGTTGCACCAAATCCAGCCTCTGCACACAGCTCCCAAGAGTCTCCTCAGAGGAAATATGGAGGTGGTAAACATGACCAGGGGTTACAAATTGCTTAAACCAGTCAAACTTCTTCCTAACAAAGGAACTTGTGAGAGGCTTTGCCCCTGAGGACTGGAGAGCTGAGGCCTGTGGACTATTGAATTCCAATACTTAGGCTTCCCCTGCAACACCCCTAGTCCAAGAGAACCAAGATGGAGCTCTGGAAACCACTTCAACCCCATGAAGTTGGGAAGGATCTTTCTGTCAGCAGCACCAATATGACTGACTGAGAAAATCACTTTTTGGAAAAGAGATGCATGCAGAGACTGCGGCACCCACTGCACAATTCTGGGACTGAAAGCTAGAGCTCGAGTCTGAATCTCCACTAATAACTTCAAATCAGGGACTTGCTGATAACTGCAGAATGGCACTTTCTCTTCTTGAAGAAATTTCACAGTCAGAGAAGCAAGACTCACTCTAAGCTGCCTCATTTGGAGCTAACATATTTGAAAGAGGACCTGCATCTTCCAGCTTCTCCTCTGTGGCTGAAGCTCCAGTGATGAAGTGCTCAGAGCCATGGCTCAAGAAGGCCCACTCCTGCATCTCTGTGGCAGACACACTTTCCTCTGCTTTCTCTTTGCTCCCACACGCTTCTGCTCCAAGGCCAAATCCTTGGTTCTGGTTCCCCCTAACTTGAGTTTCAACAAACCGGCTAACTCTAAGGCCTAAAACAGGTGATGCTGAATTCTCTTCCCAGGACTCAGTGTCAGCAGAGCCTAAGATGATTCTTTCACATGAAGTGGAGTGACTAACTGCAGACCCATACATTCTTATTTCTAATTTGAAATCTCAGAAGTGTTAAAATCCATTTGTGGGGTGGAATGGGCGGGACTCATTTGATGGAAAACATTGATGTGGTCTGAATTGACTTGGCAGCAAAACCTAACCTAAACTGACAGCTTTGTATAAACATATTTAAGATATTTTACTATAAAATCAATTTGACTATGGGTGCTATGCCAAATCTCACTGGAAGTGTTAATATAATACCTCAAAAATGTTCAAAATACATATTACTTTTTTCTTGGTTCTTTTCAGTTATCTGTGATAATAGAATTCATTTTGACATAATAACAAAAGCAATGGAATATAATTTGTTCAAATTCAGTCCCCAGTACTTCCTCTTCTCCTCTCCTCCTCCCTCCCCATGTTCCCTTCCTTCTACTTGACTGATATTTCTGCTATTTATTTATAGTTTTAAAAAATTAGTGTCCTGTGCATGTGCATGATAATGAGATTCACTGTGGTATAGTCACACATGTACACAGGAAAGCTAGGTCAGATTCACTGCACTGTCTTTCCCTATCCCAGCCCTCCCCTTCAGTCCCCTTTGTCTACTCCACTGCTCTTTCTTCTATTCTTTTTTTATCCTCTGCCCTCCTTATTTTGGATTAGCTTCTGCATATCAGAAAAAAATATTTTACCTCTTACTTTTGGGGACTGACTTATTTCCCTTGGTATGATAGTCTCCAGTTCCATCATTAACTTGGCAAAGACCACAAAGTCATTCTTCTTTATGGCTGAATAAAAATCCATTGTGTATATATGCCATGTTTTCTTTATCCATTCATCTGTTGAAGGGTACCTAGGTTGGCTCCATACCTTGGCTATTGTGAATTGTGTTGCTATAAACATTGGTGTGGCTGCCTCCCTGTAGTATGCTGATTTTAAATTTTTGGATATATATATACTGAGGAGTAGGGTAACTGGGTCATATGAGGGGTTCCATTTTTTTTCCCTACTGCTTTCGAGAGATTGTGCTACTTTGCAGTCCCCATCAACAATGTGTAACATTTTCCCCACATATTCGCCAACATTTGTTGTTTGTATTCTTGATAATTGCCATTCTGACTGGAGTGAGATGGTATCTCAGTGTAGTTTTAATTTTCAATGCTCTAATTGCTACAAAAGTTGAACACTTTTTCATAAATTTGTTGACCTTTGCATTTCTTCTTTTGCCCATTTATTGATTGGATTATCTGCCTGTTGCTGCTGCTGCTGCTGTTGTTTTATTTTGGTGTTAACTTTTTTGAGTTCTTTGTATGAACTAAATATTATTGCTCCATCTGAGGAGCAGGTGGCACAATTTTTCTCCCATCCAGTTGGCTCTCTTTTCACACACTTAAGTGTTTCATGGATTGGGTTACTGAGGACTGACATGTCTGAATAGCTGGCCACAAGACCTTGTGGTGCTGGGGATTGAACCCAGTGCTTCATATGTGCTAGGAAAGCACTCTACCACTGAGCTACACTGGCAACTCCATGAAAAAAATTTTTCATTTGATAACATCCCATTTGTTTATTTATTTATTTTACTTTTTTCACTTTAAGAGTCTTTTAGGGAACTCGGTTCCTGAACAAACATACATGTTGGAGTATTGGGACTATAGTATCTTCTAGGAGTTGCAGGGTTTCTGGTCAAAATCCTAGGTCTTTGATCCACTTTGAGTTTTGTGCAGGGTGAAGGACAGGGGTTACATTTCATTACACTACATATGGATTTCCAGGGTTTCCAGCACCTTTCGTTAAAAAGGCTATCTTTTTTCCAATGTATGTTTTTGGCATCTTTGACTAGTATGCGATAATAGTATTTATGTGGGTTTCTCTCTACATCATTACTCCATTGGTCTTCGTGCCTTTTTTGGTGACAGTCTCTCTTTCTTACTCTGTAGCATAATAGCTCTGTAGCATAATTTGAGGTCCTGTATTGTGATGCTTCCTGCTATGCTGTTCTCACTAAGGATTACTTTGGCTATTCTGGGTTTCTTATTTTTCTAAATGAATTTCATAACTGATATTTCCAGTTGTATGAAGAACATCATTGGAATTTTGATGGAAATTGCACTGAATCTGTATAAAGCTTTGGGAAGTATGGCTATTTTGACAATATTAATTCTTTCTGTCCAAGAACATGAGAGGTCTTTCCATCTTCTAAGGTATTATTCAATACTTTTTCTTAGTGTTCTATAGTTTACATTGTAGAGGTCTTTGACTTCTTTTGTTAGATTGATTTCCAAGGTTTTTTATTTTTTCTTTGTTTTAATTAGTTATACATGAGAGTAGAATGGACTTATGCACTTGATATATCATACATAGATGTGATACAATTTCTCATTTTTCTCAGTGTACATGTTGTAGAATCATATTTGTCATGCAGCCACATATATGCATACAGTAAAAATGTGAGTTTTGTTCTACTATCTTTCCTATCCCCACATTCTCTCCCCTCCCCTCCCTTCACTTCCCTCTACCTAACCTAAGGTAATGGTATTCTTCTCTAGAGCCCCCAACCACTTACTGTGAATTAACATCTGCACATTAGAGAAAACATTCGGCTACCTCTCCCATTCAGGACCCCCATCCACCACTCTCACGCAGGACCCCTGGCAGCCACTTGTGCATGGACCCCATCTACTAGCATGGGGCTCCCCCAATAGCCTCCATTTTGGGACACTGCAACCACTGCCATAGTTCCCTGCACTTGGGGACACTGGACAGGGTCTGGAGATAGCTTCAAGCCACAACACTGCATACCCGGAGCTGTATCTTCAATGCCACTCAATGCCCCCACCCAGCCCAACCTGACACCCCATCTCTGAAACCGACCACCTCCAACTTGGGACACCTTTGTCACCATATTTAATCAGGGCAACACTCAGCTTGGAACACTGGCAGGGTGGTAGAAGCAACATCAAGTTAACTCTAGTCCCCAACTCTCCCGCTCCCCCGCAGCCACTAATTGGGAACAGTGCTTGCAGCTATGTGGCTGTTCAGTAGCTCCCAAAGACTGGTCCAGATATGCCCAATATAAAACAGCTCTCTGTGACTAGTGCGACAGGTGTGAAGGCCTCAGAGCACAGCCCACAAGACCTCTGGAAAGATCAGCTCCTGATTGGGAAGTAGATAGGGAGAGGGTGAGTGATACAGTTTAGAGGGTAAAGTAAAGACCAGGAATTGTGAGGCCCACAGGTGATATAAAGAGGTCAGAGCAGGCGCCCACATCAGTCTCCCAATGAGGACCAGCAAGTGCTATACTCCACCTCCAGGAGTTCCACCACCAAAACTAACCCTCCCACCCTAATAACCTTCACCACCCTGAGGGTGGAGATACCAACAAACAACAGACAACCCCACCTCGTGGATGAGAAGGGAAGCAAGAAAGATAGTGAACTCCAACAGAAACAGTCCTGAGATTTTCTTTCCAGATGTTTTTTATTTTCTTTCTTTCTTTTCTTTTCTTTTTTTTTTTCGTTTGTTCTTTTCTTTTTCTCTCTTCTCCTGCCCTGACATCCCCAACACTTGCAAAACCAATTATTTTTCATGGATTAGGTTACTGAGGACTGAGATGTCTGAATAGTATATTACAGTTGGGTTATATATGTTTATTTTTTATTTTTACATTTTTTTTATTTTTCCTAACATTTATGTTTGTTTTTTGTACTCTCTCTATTGTCTTCCCACTTACTTGTCTCCCCCAAATCACTTTCTCTCTCTTCTGCTATTAACCAACTTCTTTAGATTCCTCTTTCTAAGATCTAATAAATAACTAATAATAATTTTAAAATAACTAATAAATAACTCTGTATCCTCATCTCCTACCCCCTTAACATCTGATCCTACACCTCACCCCCAGTTCTCTCTCTGCCCAGCATCAGAAACTGTAGATCTTTTTGCAAACCTACTGTTTACATTCTAGCTAATAATTGAACTCACCATTTCTGTATATTGTAACAAAACCATAAAAATCTTAATAGGAGCTATTTAAGTCTATATATTGTTTGTATTGGGATCTGTTAATATTGTTCTCCCCCTTAAATGAGAGGTATTGGAAACCTGCAGGGACACTATTAGCCTATAATAGGCTTAAGGTCAACACAATTCCAAATGGAAAAAAAATTGAAAGCATTCTCTCTAAAAATTGGAACAAGAAGGGATGCCCTCATTCACCACTTCTATTTAACATAGCCCTTGAAACTCTAGCCAGAGCAATCAGACAGATGAAAGAAATTAAAATTAAACTAAAAAGTAAATTAAAATTAAAATTAAATCACTACTTGCTATTTACATGATTTTATAATTAGACAATTTGAAAAATTCCACAAGAAAACTTCTAGAACTAATAAATAAATTCAGCAAATTAGCAAGGTAAAAAATCAATCCCCATAAATCAAATGCATTTCTGTACATCACTAATGAGAACTATCCCATTTATAATAGCTTCAAAAAATAAAATAAAATACTTGGGAATCAACTTAATGAAAGAGGTAAAAGATCTCTACAATGAAAACTAAAGAACACTAAAGAAAGAAATTAAAGAAGATCTTAGAAGATGGAAGGATCTCCCTTGTTCTTGGATAGACAGAATTAATATTGTCAAAATGACCATACTACCAAAAGCACTATACAGATTTAATGCAATTCCAATCAAAATACCAATGACATTCCTCATAGAAATAGAAAAAGCTGTTAGGAAATTCATCTGGAAAAATGAGGGACCCAGAATAGCCAAAGCAATCCTTAGCAAGAAGACTGAAGCTGGTTCTTTCACAATACCAGACCTTAAACTATGTATACTACAGCAATAGTAACACTAATGGCATGGTATTGGCATCAAAATAGGCTTGTACACAATGGTACAGAATAGAGGATATAGAGATAAACACACATAAACACAGTTACCTCATTGTAGACAAAGGAGCCAAAAACATGTATTGGAGAAAAGATAGCTTCTTCAACAAATGGTGCTGAGAAAACTGGAAATCCACATGCAGCAAAATGAAATTAGCCCCTATCTCTCACCATGCACAAAACTCTACTCAATGTGGATCAAGAACCTAGGTATTAGACAAGAGACCCTACACCTACTAGAAAAAAAATAGGCCCAAATCTTCATCATGTCAGATTAGGCCCCTACTACCTTAACAAAACTCCTAAAGTTCAAGAAATAAAATCAAGAATCAATAAATGAGATGGTTTCAAACTGAAAAACTTCTTCTCAACAAAAGAAACAATCACTAAGGTAAATAGAGCCTTAAGAATGGGAGAAAAATTTTACCACATACACATCAGATAGAGCACTAATCTCCAGGACATATAAAGAACTAAAAAAAAAAACACTAAAAAAAAATAAATAAACCGACCAATAAATGTTCTATTTATTAAGCTGAGCAGACACTTCCCAGAAGAATATATATAATCTATCAATAAATACATGAAAAAAATGTTCAACATCTCTAGCAAATAGAGAAATGCAAATCAAAACTAGTCTTTAAGATTTCATCTCCAATCAGAATGGCAGTTATTAAGAAGACAAACAAAAATAAGTGTTGCTGAGGGTGTGGGGGAAAAGGCATACTCTTACATTGCAGGTGAGACTGCAAATTAGTGCAAACAATCTGGAAAGCAATATGGAGATTCCTTAGAAATCTTGGAATGGAACCACTATTTGACCCAGCTATCACAATGCTTGGTTTATATGAAAAGGACTTAAAAACAGCAAATCACATTAAGGTTTATAGCAGCACAATTCACAAAACCAACCTAAATGCCCTTCAATAAATAAATGGATAAAGAAATTGTGGTAAATATACACAATGAAATAATACTCAGCATTAAAAGAGAATAAAATCATGGCATTTGCAAGTAAATGGTTAGAGTTGGAGAATATCACGCTAAGTAAACCAAACCAATCCCAAAAAAACAAAGTCTGAATCTTTTGTCTGTTAAATGGATGCTGGTACATGGCAGAGGGGAGTGAAAAGCAGGGGTTGGCGGGAGTGGTGGGAGTAAAACTTCCAAGGGATGTTGGGGACAGTGTTGGGGATGGCTGTGGACACATATGGAAATGTCATGGGGCTGGAGGAGGGGCAACAATAGCCCAGGGGGACATATGTGGGCTTCTCTGGAGGAGGGGTCAGACCACGGACCCCAAGACATGGCCTCCCTTCCTTGGTGATACATGCAAACAGAACTTGGAACCCAGTAACCAGGCACCCATATACTAGCAACAGCCTCCTCCCCAGCTCATTTGGTGAAATACTTTGGGTGCCAAAGCATGTGTTCTTGCTTCCCCTGTGGAGGCCAACTATTTAAGAGGCCACACTGCCAGAGCTGTCCCTATGGCTGCACAGCCCCTTTCCCAGACCCCAACCCCAGGATGGCCCGCAGACGAAACATCATGGTGAGAATGGGGTGCTGGTGGAGATCCTGCTCCCACCACCTCTGCCCTTGCATGAGACAAGGCAGGCCCACACGCAACAATCGAGGGCCACTGAGGCAGAGATCATCCACCACTGTGAGTAACCCTGAAATGCCTTCCTCCTGAGTTTGGGGGAACAGGGAGCTGAGGCAGGATCAGCTACTGGGAGATTGTGAGCCAGGTGTCTGTCATAGTCATCCCCAGGACAGGGCTGGAGGTGGGTATTGGGAGTGTCTAGGCCTCATTCTGGCCCCCAGTGCCATCTCCTGTCTTCCTAGGGTAGAACTCTGGGACACAGGGTCTGTGTGATATTTGGGGAGATCACCACTAGGGGCAGAAACACCCGGAACAGAGGCTAGGCAGGACCCGGGGCTCCCTGCCAGCTTCCAAGCTCTCTGTTTACCTGCTCTCCACAGGTTCTCATGGAGGACAGCAAGAGGGGCTTCCACTCAAGAGCAGTGCTGGAAGTGCCAGGGCCAAGCACCTGTGGGAACGAGCTTGGCCTCAGGGTGAGTGTGGGAGCAGGGAGGCCTCCACAGCCCAGGCCTAGAGAGGAACAGAAGGCGACACTGAGCCCAGACACCACCCTGAACACATTCCTTGTGGGGCTGGAAGGTGGAGGGGCAGAATCCTGAACCATAAGGAATCTGAGCACCAACTCCTCACCCATCCCCACCTTCTCTGCCAGCCTTGGCCTTGGCCACATGCAAGGTCACTGTCCCCATATTAGAGACAACATCACAAGAGCAACACTGACACTGTCACTTCCTTTCTCTGAAGATTTTGCATTCCACCCTTCAGCTGATTATAACTCCT
The DNA here is from genome assembly GCF_045843805.1 of Urocitellus parryii. Taxonomy (NCBI): domain Eukaryota; kingdom Metazoa; phylum Chordata; class Mammalia; order Rodentia; family Sciuridae; genus Urocitellus; species Urocitellus parryii. Next base: position 106,391 of record NW_027554059.1, read on the forward strand.
AGCCCCAGGTGTCTGGGAGGCAGTGGACTGCCTGTCCTTCCACACACTCTCCAAGTCTTACACATTAACAGGTTTAGTAGGGGGCCATTTAGCCAAAATATCCAGGAAACTTTGCTACATGGTCCATTTCTATGTCACTTGCTGTCTCAAGGAATACACCCCACAGTCTCAGAACAGGTGTTGGGAGCCCCAGCACTTTACCACCTTCCAGGTGGACTCAGTTTCCACAGCCATTCAGCCTTTCCCAGCATTGGGACCTGCACCTCGTTCCCTCCTGAGCCACTTTGACAGCATCACAGAGAATGATGCCCTGGGTGTCCTCACACAAGAACTGTCTGGAATGAGCCTGTTTTTTCACCTCCAGAAGGTGATGTGCTTGTGGGACTCAGGGGATAATGCTCCTAATGCACAGAGCTGCCACCTCTTGTCATATAACAAACTGGCATGAAGCTGCTGAGGTAGTCAACTATACCTCAGCAATTCCACTTGAACTCTGCCAGCCATTGTGGTGCTAGGGCTCTCCTATCCCCCTCTGGGATAAACCCCTTAGGGCTTTGGATTTTGCACTGAACACCATCACCAGATACATCTGATGGGTCACACTTCAGCCATTGACTCTCCATCTCCTCCATGTCCCATTCCAGAAGGGAGAGGTGGCTACAGAGGTAGATGATAGCAGCATGTTATATATGTTCCAGGCACAGTCCCCAGAGAGCTTGGAGGACACCCTAGAGCCAGATTGCCTAGATGATGACTCCTCTTTCACATCCAGCACATCCAGTTCCTCCACCAAAGAGGAGACGGACATAATGTGGAGAAGGTAAGCCCTGCGCAGGGTGACAGGGTCATATACAGCTGTGAGTCCTGGAACTGGCCCTGCACTTCTCTGAGCCCAGCCTGCTCCTTTGAACAGTGGGGTGACAAGAGTATCAACCTCATGGTTAGAAAGGCCAGGCCTCTCAGGCTGCTGTCCCCCCCTTATTTCCTCTAGGGTGGTCTCCTCACTTATTGGATTACAGCGGCTTCATAATCCTGCTCAGAACATCCATTGCCATGTCTATGTGACAGGGCATGACTTGGAGGATGAAGACCACCACATCCTGGGCTTTACTGAAAACCCAGAGCCTATGGAGGGAGAGGCCAAATGTGAGACGGTCTGGGTGGTGGCTGTGAGCATATGGGGATGGGACGGGGCTGGACATGCAGAGCACATCTTCCAGAAACATGGGCGGGGCAGAAACAATGAGAAGCACAGCTGTCATTCTCTGCATGCATTCTGGGGACACTCTCAAGGACTGGGTTTGTGTGTGGATCTCTGAGGAAGGCAGTGGAAAGCATTTTGTCCCTGGAAGGAACATGGATAGTTGGCAACTTTTACTCTGCTTGCACATGCAGGGCCACTTCTGGTGACTGAGGAGACAACTGGCCAATTTCCACCATCTGGGAGAGCACTACAGCTGGAAACGCCTGAAATGTCATCTCCAGGCCAGCAGCTCCTGGTGGCCCCTCAGCCAGCGAAACCCACTGAGCTCCCCCTTATACCTATTCCCATGCCAGAGCTGCTCTTGCCCTCTCCTGGCATTTATTTTTTCATTCTTTTTATTGTATGTATTTACTTATATTTTTATTAATATTAGCTTTTTTAAATTAAATATTATTTGTTAAAGGTTCAGTTTATTGGCATGAAGTACATTCTCAGAACACTGCACCTATTTCCACTATGTAGTTCCAGAACATTTTCCTGAATCTGGTATCCACAACCACTCCCATCTCCCCTCCAGCAACCCCTCATCATTCTAGCCCTGGGATATGTCTCGTCGGCATTTTTCAAATCAGTGAAGTCTCATTTCTCTTTGGTCACATAATGTTGGAAGGGACTGATGAAGTTTATTTAGCAGGGTAAATGCCATACAGGTCTATGTTTATTGGCTTTTTTATATTCTGTTGATGGGTGTCGAACCCAGGGGTACTCTTTACCACTGAGCTATATCCCTGGTCCTTTTTAATTTTTCATGTCATGTCTTTTGGTCATAGCAAGGAAAAGCCTAAAATGCACCAGTTCCCTCTTATCAAAGACTTTGCTTTTCCATGAGCATACAATATATTAAAATATAATCTACCATCATGTATATCTAAGATCAAATAAAATAAAAAGTGATTTCACTTTCTATTATTTCACTTATCCATGAATTACCTATGTAATTCAAGATTGTAGAAATAAACAATGTATACTTTTAAAATTACTCACCATTCTGAATAGAATATGATGAAAGCAGGCAATATCACTCTCTGTCCTGACCATGAAGTGAATCATACCTTTGTCCAATGGATTCATGCTCTATAGGCTACCCACCCATCAGTACCTTGACAACCATTAGGCCGTGAAATAAACTGGGGGTAATTGCACTGTTTCATGCATCCACTGAGGATGTTGGAACAGATTCTCCAGCATAAGGGGTGACTGTATTCCTAAAATTAACAATGACCTCTCCATACTTTAATTAGTATTTGAAGTCTTTCTTTTGGAACCAAAATAATATTGGAACATGACTTTCTTGGAGGAAATTTTTTTCCCTAAACTTCCCTGATCTCTCAGCTGTGGAGACACAGCGTTATCTCATTTCTACTTTTCCACATAATCCACTTCTTCTGCTAGGTATCCTGAATCTGTCTGCCTTTTGCCCCATTCTCAACTCTGTGGAAAAGGGCATTCACTCACATCTCTCCCTCTTCCTGATGAGCTGCACACCACACTGGAATGTCTCCTTCAGTTCACTGTCCATGACCCCAGAAGATGGTTCCAACACTGGTTCTGACTTTCATCCTAGGCTTAATTTGATTGAGACTGTTCACACCTGTGTTCATCAGAGGACAGCAGAAAGATAATTGGACAGAGTTTGTGTGTTCATTCTCAGATCTCTGCTCTATGGTATTCTACTGGCATGTTTTAGTGACTGGAGGTGCAAGGAAGTCACTTGATCTGGCAGAGATTTACAGGATGGAGAGTGCTCAGGGATTATGAGAGGCTGGGATTTACCCAACTGTGTGGCACCAGGAGACAGTCACTGTAATCAAAACATTTTTCCTCAAAATTAACAACACTGATCCATGCTCATATACATGAAATATATATTAAACATCTGAAATATATATTAAATCCCATCTAATTGTATGGAATAACATTAGACATATCAATTGAAGAAATTCCCTACACCAAATCCAATCCTTCTTTGGGCAAATTAATAATTTCTGTGATTCATCAATATGGGCTGGTATTTTAGGGGAAAAGTAGAGAAAGTCAAATAGGCTTTCCAATAACAACAAAATAATTTCCAAAAAATAAATCTGCATTCCATATAGAAGGCTTTTGCTAACAGGAAAAGAAAGAAACTTCAAGAATGTTTGAAGAAGAACTGTTACAAGACATAAATATACTTTCCAAATTAGAAAATGAACAAAGACAAATGCAAATAAAAATTGATAATGTAGGATCCAAGGCTCAAAGTTCCAATTATTTAGGGAGATAAACATGACTTTTTTCTTTTCAAAAATTTGTTCTATTTAGTTATACATGACACAGAAAGAATTTTGATTCATTGTACACAACATAGAGTCACACCATATGTTCAGTCATACATGTACCTAGGGTAATGATGGGAGGGGAGGGGGCATGGGGACAGGAAAGATGGTGAAATTAGATAAACTTAATTTTTTTTAATTTTTATTATTGGTTGTTCAAAACATTACATAGTGTTGAGAGCCAGCTGATGATTGGCTCACAGCAGCCCCAGCAACATCTAGCTGATTGGCTCCTCCACGGAGCTGCTCATTGGGGGACTTCTTTGGCTCCACCCACGCAACCCAGCCAATCGGCCTCAAGAGCAGGAGGATTGTGGGAGGTGGAGAGGCTGGTGTGGGGGTGAGAGGCGTGTGGGAAGCCGGTGGTGGCAGTTGGGCTCTGAGGGTTTTTTCCTGAGGAACTGTTTTTCTTGGTGTTTGTAGTTCTAAAAAAAAGTTAGTTTCTTTTGACAAGTGGCTCCTGAATTGTGCCCAGCCAGACTGCGGCAACATAGTTCTTGACATATCATATTTCATACATTTGATTCAAGTGGATTATGAACTCTCATTTTTACCCTGTATACAGATTGCAGAATCACATCAGTTACACATCCACTGTTTTACATATTGCCATACTACTGTCTGATGTGTTCTGCTGCCTTTCCTCTCCTCTACTATCATCCCTCCCCTCCCTCCCCTCCCATCTTCTCTCTCTACCCCATCTACTGTAATTCATTTCTCCTCTTTGTTTTTTTCCCTTTCCCTTCACTTCCTCTTATATGTAATTTTGTATAACCATGAGGGTTCTCCTTCCATTTCCATGCAATTTCCCTTCTCTCTCCCTTTCCCTCCCACCTCTCATCCCTGTTTGATGTTAATCTTCTTCTCATGCTCTTCCTCCCTGCTCTGTTCTTAGTTGTTCTCCTTATATCAAAGGAGACATTTGGCATTTGTTTTTTAGGGATTGGCTAGCTTCACTTAGCATAATCTTCTCTAATGCCAACCATTTCCCTGCAAATTCTATGATTTTGTCATTTTTTAGTGCACAGTAACACTCCATTGTGTATAAATGCCACATTTCTTATCCATTCATCTATTGAAGGGCATCTAGGTTGGTTCCACAGTCTAGCTATTGTGAATTGTGCTGCTATGAACATCGATGTAGCAGTTTCCCTGTAGTATGCTCTTTTTAGGTCTTTAGGGAATAGACCGAGAAGGGGAATAGCTGGGTCAAACAGTGGTTCCATTCCCAGCTTTCCAAGGAATCTCCATACTGCTTTCTAAGTTGGCCACACCAATTTTCAGTCCTACCAGCAATGTACAAGTGTACCCTTTTCCCCACATCCTCACCAGCACTTGTTGTTGTTTGACTTCATAATGGCTGCCAATCTTAATGGAGTGAGATGGTATCTTAGGGTGGTTTTGATTTGCATTTCTCTGACTGCTAGAGATGGTGAGCATTTTTCCATGTACTTATTGATTGATTGTATGTCCTCCTCTGAGAAGTGTCTGTTCAGGTCCTTGGCCCATTTGTTGATTGGGTTATTTGTTATCTTATTGTTTAATTTTTTGAGTTCTTTGTATACTCTGGATATTAGGGCTCTATCTGAAGTGTGAGGAGTAAAAATTTGTTCCCAGGATGTAGGCTCCCTATTTACCTCTCTTATTGTTTCTCTTGCTGAGAAAAAACTTTTTAGTTTGAGTAAGTCCCATTTGTTGATTCTTGTTTTTAACTCTTGTGCCATAGATGTCCTATTAAGGAATTTGGAGCCCGACCCCACAATATGTAGATAGGAGCCAACTTTTTCTTCTATCAGATACAGAGTCTCTGATTTGATATCAAGCTCTTTGATCCATTTTGAGTTAACTTTTGTACATGGCGAGAGAAAGGGATTCAGTTTCATTTTGTTGCATATGGACTTTCAGTTTTCCCAGAAACATTTGTTGAAGATGCTATCCTTCCTCCATTGCATGCTTTTAGCACCTTTATCAAATATAAGATAGTTGTAATTTTGTGGATTGGTCTCTGTGTCCTCATTCTGTACTATTGGTCCACCTGCCTGATAGGTACCAGTACCATGCTGTTTTTGTTACTATTGCTCTGTAGTATAGTTTGAACTCTGGTATTGCTATACCGCCTGATTCATCTTTCCTGCTTAGAATTGTTTTTGCTATTCTGGGTATTTTTTTTCCATATGAATTTCATGATTGCTTTATCTATTTCTACAAGAAATGCCACTGGGATTTTGATTGGCATTGCATTAAACCTATAGAGAACTTTTGGTAATATCGCCATTTTGATGATGTTAGTTCTGCCTATCCATGAACAGGGTATATTTTTCCATCTTCTAAGATCTTCTTCAATTTCTCTTTTTAGTTTTCATTGTATAAATCTTTCACCTCTTTTGTTAGGTTAATTCCCAAGTTTTTTTTTTTTTGAGGATATTGTGAATGGGGTTGTTTTCCTCATTTCCATTTCAGAAGTTTTGTCGCTGATATACAGAAATGCCTTTGATTTATGCGTGTTGATTTTATATCCTGCCACTTTGCTGAATTCATTTATTAGTTCTAGTAGTTTCTTTGTAGACCCTTTTGGGTATAGAATCATGTCATCTGCAAATAGTGCCTTTAATTTCTTTCGTCTGTCCACACTCAAGCACTCACGGGGAGGGGACTGCAGATTACCACTGAGAAGATGTAGAGTGCAAGTTTGGCTCAGTGAGGAGGAGGCACCAGCTTAACCTCAGGGTGACAATGGGTACAAATGGGATTCCACATGCAGGGCACAGAAGAACAGAGGGGTATCTGGAGCCAAAAGGCCACCTCCCTACAGTGCTTGAGGGATGGAAGGACCACAATCCTGTACCCTATGGAACTAGGCTTCAACTCGTCATCCATCCCCATACTCTGTGCCCAGCCTTGGCCTTCACCAAGTGCAAGGTCACCGTCCACATATTGGTGGAAACCTCTGGAAAGCCACATTGTCATCATTTCACTTTACTTCCTCTCCATTCTGACATTTCACTTCATTTTAACTCCAGTGACAGTTTTCCATGTGGCAGTGGCCTGGCTGTCCTGCCACATTCTCTCTAAATATTACACGGTTAGCTGTATTGAGCCAAAACATCAGGGGACTCTTGCTACTCTGTCCAATAAGAACACACCGCAGGCTGGGTGGACAGGAGCTCCTCCCTGAGCTGCCCCACATTCCAGAAGGGAACCAGTTACCACCATCATCCAGACGCTCAAGGCTGTGTGATGACAGCCTGGGTGACTCACACAGGACTGAAGATAAACTTCCACCTACTCCTCTAGAATGGATGGTTTCAGTTACTCCTGGGATAACTCTCCTAATGCAGGGAGCTGCCGCCACTTTTGAGGCCTCTCCTGCTGTGGCCCACCCACATCCTCCTGGTTCCTGTCTGGATCACTGTCCAGCAGTAGAGTCAACAGCCAGGTCGGAGGCCACTGATTCCCACACCTGCTGGAGTATCTAGAAACCACTGAGGCAGAGCCCGAAGGTGAGGAAGATGGGGACCTGAGATTGGGTGATGGACTAGACCTGGCCAACTAGTGCAGACCCTCCAGAAGCTAGTGCCAGTTTCTGAGCTGCATCTTGAACCTGCTCCCATCTCACAGTGACCCTTCCCCTCCCTTGATATTGTATTCCTTTTCCTTTTTATTTGACTACTTTCTTTTCATTTTATCATTAATTTTAAATAAAATTTAACATTTTACTCACTTTGAAATGCTTAGTTCAGTGCTGTGAAGTCTATTTTCATTGTCAGGCAGCCATCACTCCTGTCTAGGTCCACAGCCATTTACTCATCCTCTACCCATAAGCAGTCCCTCTCCCTTCCCCTCCTCTGGTCCTGGGTGATCACTCATCCTTCTGTCCCTGTGAGATGCCTATTCTGAATTTTTCACATCAGTGCACTAAGATTTCTATTGGCCACATACTATTGAGGGATTGGGTACATTTTTATTCTGTTAGAAGTGGAAAAATGAGATATGTCAAAGTTATATAAAAAGTAAAGCCCCACAGTAAATGCTTTGATAACATTGGGGGGGGAACTGCCTTTCTGTGACATAAGTGTCACATGCCACAAAGGAAATGACTAATGCTCCTAGGGATACCCAAACCTCTTGAGTCAACTTTCCTTCTAGGACAAAAACAAACTCCTGCAATTCAAAACAAATCACCACATTGGTTAGAAAATGTCACAGACATTCAGCTTCCCAATGAACCCATACAAAATACATGATACAGAGGTAGCAGTTGCCTCCTTCAGACTGACTGGTTGATATACAGAACTAGTGAAAACGTGGAGGCAGAGACTCTGGCAGCAAGGAATTGGAGTCCTCACTATCACCCATGTGGAGACCTTTGGTGGAGAAATCTGCTGCAGAGATGCTGTGCAGCAGATGAGGTGGGTCTGTCTGTGCCCACAGGCAAAGGGGTTAAGGAACTGTTACGTGTGGGGAAAAATGCATTCATGATGTCTGTACCTAGGTCACCATTTTTCTATAGTGTAAGCATCCACAGGAATATATGGAAACCAACCTGGGAGGGAGAATGTGAGACAGACTGAAAGGGCCACAGAGAGACTCATGACAGAGACCTTGAGTGATCTGCCCAGTCATCAATGATGCTCTCATGAGCAAAAAGTGGGAAATTTTTTATTAATTAATTGATAAATAATTATACAATAAAATAATATTTAATTATATTAATAATATTTAATTATATTCGTTAAATTTTATCCCTTTCCACTCACAAACACAATAAGTTCTGGGGTTTCAGAGTTAAGGGCATTTACTCAAAAAAAAAAGTAATATTTCTCAAGAGTAAACTGCAGGCATGTATTGGTGTTGCACACCTGTGATCCCAGCAACTCCAGAGGCTGAGGCAAGAGGATGGCTGGTTCAGGACCAGCCCCAGGAAAGTACCTAGGCCAAAAGCAACTCAGTGAGACCCTGACTCAAAATTACAAAGAAAAGGTGCTGGCACTTTGGCTCTTTGGTACAGTACTCTAGGGTTCAATCGCCAGTGCCAAAAAACAAAACAAAACAAACTGAAAATGGGCAGAAACTATAACAGGCCTCAACATGGATGACCAAGGCCACCATATCCTAGACTGGATACAAAGCCCAGAGCCCAGCAGGAAGAGGCTGAAGGTGAGGAGGACTGAGGTGGGGGTATGAGTATGTAGGAATGGGATGGGGTTTGAGATGCAGAGCATACCTTCCAGAAACTGGGGCAGGGCAGGGCAGGCACAATGAGAAGCGGAGCTGTCACTATCTGCTTGCATTCTGGGGACACTGTCAGGGTTGGGTTTGTGTGGAGCTCTGTGAAAGGCAGTGGGAAATATTTTGTCCCTGGAAGGAACATGGATAGATTTTTGACCTTTACTCTGCTTGCAGCTGCAGGGCCACCTCTGGTGCTTGAGGAGATCCATCATCTGAGAGAGAGCTGGACCTGGTGAGGCCTGCCGGGTCAACCACCACTGGAGGCCATTCAGCCAGCACCTCTTACTGAGACCAACCCACAGCCTCCATGCCTCTGCACTGCTCTTACTTTATTCCTTCCTTTATTTTATGTGATTTTTTTTGTATAATTGGTTACTTTTAAAATTAACCAATTAAAAGTTTTATTCATTTCTAAAAGATTTTGTTTATTGACATTACGTACATTCTCACATTCAGAACTGGGGCCTTCAGCAATGCCATGTAGAGGGGGTGGATAGCCAAATCTTCTCCCCACGCACCAAGAAATACTATGGCTATGGAGGTGGGTCAGTCTGTGCCCACGAGAAGTCAAGGAAGCTGTTACATGAAGAAACACATTGACATGTTCTATAAAGAGGACCTCATTTGTTAAAGGACACATCAGTGATATAAAATCTGCATGAACACATAGATAAATGAATGCAAGTGAAAACTGCTTTGGCTTTTCCCACAGGATTTGGTGCAGGACTAAAGGCACCAGGTGACAGACTGAGTGCTAAGGCCTGCCCTCCCACAGTGATTGCTCAATGTGTGGCGTCCATCCCTGGAGCCACAAAGAAGTATGAGTTCAGGTTCACAGAAAGGAATTATGCTGTGTTTTTGTTTAGCTTTCTCTTTCTTGTCTGAGAAGCAGCATTCTAAACACAACTTGGATAAGCTTCGAATAGGCTACACTGTAAAGTTACTGTAATATTATAAAAACCACAGCAAAACCTATAGGTACAGGGCAATGTATCTCAGGTACATAGACCAAAAAAAAAAAAAAATCCTTAACAAATGCTGGTAGAACAAATTCAACAGAACATTCACCTAACCATACACTAGGCTCAAGTGAGATTTATCCCAGGGTGCAAGAATGCTTCAAAACACACAAATAATTCAATGTGATAAACCATAGTGATAGAATGAAAAATAAAGTCATTATCTCAATAGGTACAGAAGATTGGTTCTGAAAAAAGTTAACGATGTCCTCCAAAAATTAGGTACAAAAGGAATGCACCACAGACAAAAAGGTCATACAGGATCTGCCATGTGAAACAGTGTATGCAGTGGCTAAAAAATGGAAAGCTTTTTCCTTTAAGATCAGGACCAAGATGAGGTTGCCCACACATCAGTATTCCATGTAGTACTGGAGGTCCCAGCCACAGCAATCAGCAAGGAAAAAGAAATCACAGGCACCCAAACCAGGAAGGAAGAAGGAAGGGCTGCCTCTGTTGGCAGAGGACAAGTCCTCTTCACAGAACATGCTACAACCTTCTCCAATAAAAACTGTTAGAACTAACTATCAAGTTCAGTCAAGGATCAGGAGACAAAATCCACCTGAGAAAATCAGATGCATTTCTATATCCTTAATAATCATTTAACAAAAAGAACACTAATAATAATATTCCATTTATGATGGCATCACAAAGAACAAAATACTTAGGATCACACTGAGCTAAGTGTATTCAAAGAAAGCAAATCCATCTGCATACTGAAAATTAGTAAATACACATGAAAGAAAATGAAGACATACATGCAAGGAAAGATATAGTGTGCTTATGGACTGAAGAATAAATATTGTTAAAATTTCCAGGTTACCCAAAGCAAGAGATTCAGTGACATAGCCTGTCGATCGATCAATGACAATCTTACTTGATATAGAAAGAAAACCCTTTAATTCAATAGACCACAAAAGATCATGAATAGTCATCTCCTCCTGATGAAAAAGGACAAATGAGAGGCATCACAGTACGTGATTATGAGTATACTGTAGGACTTAACAAACTCCACTCAGATACTGACATGAAAGCTGTCACAAAGAAGAGAAAGAGGATACCACATGTATGTGGAACAAGGAGAGAGCTCAGATACAAACCCACACACACAGAGTCAATTACCAAAAAGGCACCAAGGAGCTTACAATAGAGAAGGAACAGTCTCATCCATGTATGGTGCTGGGAAAGGAAGACATTTACACGCAAAGGAATGAAGTTGGAAACCTGGACCTTAAACAGTATATAAAAGTGAACTAAAAATGTACTAAAGATAACACAGAGACCAAATCCACATAAATCTGATTCCTGACAAAGGTGCCAAAACACATACTAGACAAACAACATCCTCTTTAACAAATGCTGCATGGAAAACTGAATAGTTATATAAAGAAGAATGAAACTAGATCCCTACCTTTTACTCTGAACAACAACAACAAAAAAATCACCTCAAAGTGGATCAAAGTCTGAGGAATTAGTCCAAAACACCAAACTAATACAAGAAAATAGTGAAACACTCCAACACATTGGCAGAGGTACTGACTTCCTTAAAAAGATTCTAAAACTCAAAAAATAAAAGTGAGAATTAATAAATGTGCCAGCATCCAATTAAAAAGATTCTGCACAGCAAAGAAAACAAGAGTTTAAGAGAGCCTACAGAATGGGAGAAAATGTTTGTCAAATACCCTTCCAACAGGGGATTCATAAGCAGAAATATTATGTAAATATTATTTATTGACAATTAAAAAATCTCAATGAACCCAGTAAATGGACAAAAAAAACCTAATGGGAGACTTTTCACAAACAAAATTCAAAGGCCAACAAACAAAAACTTGTTCAACATCCTTAGCCGAACAACCAATTAAAAAAAAGAAAAAAAAATCCTTAGCCTTCAAAGATATGCAAATCAAACCAAATGGAAACCAGGCACAGAACCACACACCTATAATCCCAGTTGCCTCCCAAGTTGACAGGAGGATTGCAAGTTCAAGGCCAGCCTCAGAAACATGGTGAGACACTGTCACAAAATAAAAAATTTAAAAAGAGGCTGGGTATGTAGCTAAGTGGTTAAGAACTCCTGGGTTTAATCTCTAGTACAAAAACAAACAAAACCCTGCATTGAGATTTCATCTCACCCTGGTCAGAATGACAATCATCAAGAATACAAATGATAATTTTTGATGAAGTTATGGGGGGAAATGTACATTTATACATTGTTGATTGGACTGCAAATTACTACTACTACTACTACTTGGAAAGCAGTATGGTGATTCCTCAAAAGACTACAAATGGATCCACTATATGGCCCAGCTATCCCACTCCTTGGTAGTTATGACAAAGATTTAAAATCAACATACTAAAGTGATACATGCATAACAAAGTATATATTAGCACAATACACAATAGACAAGTTATGGAACCACCTAGGTGCCCACCAACAGATGAAAGGATAAAGAAGATGTGGTATATAAACACAATGTAGTTCTAGTAAGCCATGAAGAAAAATGAAGTTTTGTCATTTGCTGGTAAAGGGATGGAACTGGAGAACATCGTGCCAAGTAAAAAAAGCCAGTCTCAGAAGGTCAAACATCAAATGTTTTCTCTCATAAGTGGAATCTAGAGAGAAAAGAAGGAAAAAGGGAGGGAAACTTGCAAAAAGAGAATGGAGAGTGGAAGAGTAGAAGCAGGAAATCGAGGATCAGGGAGGACAGGAGGCAAACAGGAAGAACTAGGGGATATGCTGACATGCATTTATGAATATATCATAATGTATTTCAATTTCATATGTAATTATAATGCATCAATTCAAAAATAAATGAATAAATAAATAGTAAATGAGACACTAAGCATACAACCTATAAGTTTAAAAATCCTAAGAGAAAACTGGGGGAAAGCTCCATAATATTGCTCTTTGCAATGACTTTAAAACTGTGATTCTGAAAACACATGCAGAAAAGCAAGAAAAACCAAGTGATACGACATCACACCAAAAGCTTCTGCACAACAAGGAAAACAAGCAACAAAATGAAAAAGTCACATATACAGTGGGAGAGGCACTGCAAAGCCTATAACACCAAACATATGTATAAGCAACTTATACAATTCAATAACAGATCAAACAGAGAAGTTATTATAGTTAATATTAATGTAGAGTGCAACTGACATGGCTAAAAGAGAATGTCCGCAATTTTCCTAACGCATACAAAAAGTGGTAGGTATTTGAGGGGATGTGTATATAAATTAGTCTGATTATGTAATCATTTCACAATGTATACAGATAACATATACCACCTTTTGAAACACATACCATCTTTTCCAAAGTAAAGGAAATTTTGAAAGACAAATAGCTACACCTGCTTATTCCAGTATAGCAAAATAAAAGAATCATAGTTTTCAGAATTATCAGCTAATCTATGTTTACGTCTCTTAATCAAGTATATAACTTATTTTCTATCTTCAAGAAGATCAAGATTTTGAATACATCTCATGAAAAGGATAATATTAACAAAGTATGCTCATTTTTCTGGAAAACATAATTATTTCAGGTCATTTTACTTTAATACAAAATCTTTGGTGAAAATAATACCACTAAGATATAGCCATACATTTCAATATGGTGGTGCACACCTGTAATCCCAGTGACTCAGGAGGCTGAGATAGGAGGATCACAACTTCAAAGTCAAACTGGGCAACTTAGGAAGACCTGAGGACATTAGTGAGACCTTTTCTCAAAAAGGAAACAGAAAAGGAGAGAGATAACAACCATTTCCTATTGTCAATGTCAATGCTGTTTTGTAAATTATATCCTGTCATTAAGCTTCACCTCCATAGATTCTAATATTTTGAAAGTCCTACCTTCTAACACCAACATGAGGGTCTTTATTTTAATGATACTCCTACTTAGAACTGACCAAGGGAAAACATGAACCTCTCACGATGGGTACAGTTGCACCCATGATGAAGGAAGGCATTCTCAAGTTTCTGCTGGTCTACATGTAGGACCACAGAACTAGATTCCAATCTTCAATTAATTCAAAAATATTTAAGCCTGGGCTGTTCAAAGCTGAGCCAAAATGGGTACAGAATGCTATTTCTCAGACTGGAAACAGAAACCTTATCAGAAAACTCAGTATAATACCTTTCTGTGGGTTTGGCCTCACCCAACCTGTTGGTTCCCCCAAAAGATCCACCAATTGAGAAATCCACCAAGGAAGGGCAGGCCCCAGTACTCAGCCTCCTACCTGGATCCTTGGCCCTGCATGAAAACCTATGGTATGCAGCAAAAAAAAGGTCAAAGAGAGACTGTTTATAGCAGTGAACACCCACATCAGAACAGATCAAAGATGACAAAAAAGCTAATGCCACACCTCAAGGAACTAGAAAAAGAAGAACAAACTAAATCAAAAGTTGATTAAAGGAAGCAAATAATAAATATCAGAGCAAAAATAAGTGGAATAAAATCTATGGAGACAACAGAAAAAAATCAACAAAACAGAAAGCAGGTGTTCAGAAAAAAAATTAGCAAACATTTAGCTAGATGAAGAAAAAAAAGGGAGACTCAAATGAAATCAGAAATGGAAAAAGAGACACTGCAACTGACACAACAGAAATACAGAGAATCATAAGAAACTCTTATGAAGAGACCGCTACCATATGCCAGCAAGGTCAATAATCTAGCAGGACACATACCTTGACACATGCAATCTACCAAGAGGAAATTGTGAAAAAATGGAATACCTTAGTGTAACAGTGAGTAAAGATGCTGAATAAATAATGAAGAGTCTCCTAGTAAAAAGGAGGTCAAGACTTGATGGCTTCTGACCTGAATTCTACCAAACCTTTAAAGGAGTTCTCAGGGCAACAGCAGTAGCTCAGTGGTAATGTGCTTGCCTTGCATGGCTAAGGCCAAGGTTCAATCCCTACATCTGGGGGTGGGGGGAGAAAAAAGAAAAATTAAACAAAGAGCATCAATCCTTCTCAAATTCTTCTAAAATACTGAAGAGGAGGAAATCCTTCCAAATTTATCCTCTAAGGACAGAACTATTCTGATGCCACAGCCATGCAGAGACACTACAAAAGCAAACAAAAAACTACTACAGACCAATATACCTGATGAACACAGATGCGTATATTTACAAAATGCTACTGAACCTAATCCAATAGCACACCAAAGATATCATTCACCACTATCAAATGAGATTCATCCATGTTTCAAGCTGTGTAAATACATAAAGATGTTATGCTGCAGTAAAGAAATCAAAAACAAAACTCACAGCTCCATTTAAATCATTACAGAAAAATCATTGGGTAAAATTTTACATTCCTTTATACGAAAACCCTCAAAAATTAGAAATTGGAGAACTGTGCCTCAACCAAATAAAGGCAATGGATGAAAAATGCAAAACAACATCACACTGAATGGAGAAGAGCTGAAACTATAAGATCAGGCTCCAGTGATCAAAGGAGACAGATGAAAAGCAGCTAAACAAGGCTTTATTGAGATTCACTCTGGGACAAGACCCTCCAATCCAACAGAGCAGGTCCGGGAGAATCTTGCCCAGGCTCAGCCAGATTGGAATCTTTCTAGGCTTAGGGCAGAAAGGGAGGTTTTTAGAGTCCCTTGTCCTCCTGGGTTTGGTCAGGGGGATCTTGCTGAGATCCATGTCCTTCCAGGATTAGTCAGGAGACCCCAATGATTGACAGGTGTTTAGGAGGCACCATCCCTGCTTGTCTGTCAGCACCTGATGGGTTGTTCTTTCCAACAGGCAGGTTGCCTGGTGCTTTGTTCCCTTAGCCACTTCAAACCAACCTAACATCCCCGCCTTTTTGATGAGATATAGGGTCTGAATTCTAACTGACTATTTCCTGCTGGCTAGGGGTACTGGGGGAATGGGATAGCTCCAGTGTCCGGTTCAGTGGGGAGGCAACTATAGGGGTATAGGAGCATCTGGTTGTAAGTCACTCTGGAAATTTCACCCATGCACTTTCGGGTGAACCTGAGGAGGCAGGGAGCAATCATTAATAGAAGTCCTATTACTAACAGGAGTTAGAATTCGAGTCAGCCACATAATGAGGGCAAAGTTTAGCCAGCCTGGCCAAGGGGCATTTGATTGCTGCTGTTTAAGTCTTTCGCCCAAACGACAGAGGGTGTCAACATTCTTTTTGACGAATCCAGTTTCATTGATATAGTAGCAGCATTCTTCTTTCAGGAACAGACAGGTTCCTCCTTTGTCTGCCATCAGGAGATCTAGGACTCAAAGTTCTCTGATGAAACTTGGGCAAGAGATGTTATTTGCCTTTGTAGGGAAGTGACAGAGGAGGCCGATGCCTCTACCACTTCCTGAAGTTGTTGTTCAAGCTTCTGAGTAGCAGCTACTGTATAAGCAAGTCCTCCTTCCCCCAGCCTGGAGGCAGCAAGTGAGGAGGACAGATAGAATCCAACTACTACTTGTAGAAAGACGGCCTGTCTTGCCCTGGAAATGGAGGTGGTAATAAGCCATGTTAACTCAGCCTCACTGTACAGAGTTCATTGAGGAACCAAAGTGGAAGGAACACAAAAAGTGAACAGCATGCTGAGGCTTAAATTTTTTGATAGGGAACCATTGCACCAGAAAAAGAACCCCAGGGCGCAAAGGTTGAGGAAGAGTTTTGAATAGTGCTGAGCCAGAGGCAATGTAGCAGCAGGGGAAATTCCCTGATGAGTTACAAAAAAAGAGGTACTTCCTCAAAGGATGGAGAGGAGGGCCCTTGGAGTATGGTTGAGGTATTGAGAAGAAGGTCAATGAGAACTGCAGTTAAAGGAGTACAATCCAAACCTGCACAGAGGAAACAGTCTGATGTTACTAACTTTGGATAAATTGAGAAGCTGAAGTCCCTGACATATTAGGGCCATCTATGAGAAAGGGTCAGCTTTAGGATGGGCAGCGGCATCCAGCTGGTATTGGAGTTCTTTCTCTTGCTGCTGGATGGTTATGAGAATTTGAGGGAACACTTGTACATAAGTTCTTCAGATTCTCATAGAGGCTGAGGGGAGCTTGGCAAAACTCCAAAAATAAAATTTATCATCAACACCAGAAGCCCATTTTGGGTCCCATGGGCCCCAAATAGTTAATTTGGTGTATGTGCGTTTCTCATAGCAAGGCTTATCTAAAAAGCATTTCTTCCATGAACTGTAAGGGCACGCACCATAGGTGTTAGGCCAGCATTTACAAGATTCCTCAGTTTGGTCTGATATGAAGCATAGCATTGCTGAACACAGGTGGGATGAGGTGGCTTGGTTGAATCCAATAATGTTAACGGTGACTGCTCAATTGCAGCCAGTGGAAGGGCAATCACCTTGATCCATAAACTGAGAGTCGGTCGTGCCATCCTGGTGCCATATCACTTGTATGTAGAAGTGCCATCTGTGAGTTGGGAGAGAAGCTTGAGAGAAATTAATGATTAGTAAAAGAAGAAGAGGGTTGGCTAGTAATCTTGAGTTTGGTGGGCCCCAGTGTGGTGAAAGTCCAGGACTGGACATTTGGAACAGGCACCTTTTTAAGGTGGGAGACATGGAGTGGCCCAAGAGCTTGGCCATCGTTGGGGTAGTAAGTATGACTGTATGGTGTCCGATCTGTGAGGTTCCAACAATTGAGGATGCAGTTCCCAAAGTAAGTATGTGTCACCCAGTTGAAGAGGATCCAATTCGGTTTGTGGTTGTGCTGGGATTGAGGCAACGGATGACACAAGAAAGCACCGATCTCTGGGTTCCCTTAGAAGTTTGTGTAGAAGTGTGAGATAGGGCATAAAGGACACAAGGGGAGGAGGAGTGATTGGAAAGCTTTGGTTGATTAAGAAAGGGTGCCCACAGAGTAGCTTACAGGGGCTAATGCCTGAGGGAGTTCCAGGGGGTGCCTGAATTCAGGTGAGTGCCAACGGCAGGAAATTGGGCCAGGACAGCCTGACTTCAACAGCAAGTTAAGTGAAATGATCCTTGAGAATACCGTTAGCCCTCTCAATCTTACCCAAGGATTGGGGTCGGTAGGGGATGTGGAGCTCCAAGTGATGTTGAAGCCTTTGGAGACTAGTTGAACAACCTGAGAAGTAAAGACCAGAACTGTTTTCTGACTAAATGGAGGTGGGAAGTCCAAACCTGGGAATGATCTGCTCGATGAGGATGGAGACAACTGGTGTCAGCAGTTTCCCTGGTGGTAGGGAAGGCTTCTTTCCAACCTGAAAAAGTATCAGCCAAAGTAAGTACGTAGTAAAGCTTTTTTGCCTAGGCATGTGAGTGAATCCCATCTTCTAGTCTTCAGCTGGCTGGTGGCCACTCAGCTGATGCATGGTGAGTTTAGGTTTAATGCCCTCTTGTGGGAATACTGTAGAGCAGACAGAACAAGTGGCATGGGCCTGCTGGAGAATAGTTCTCATTCCTGGGAAGTAAAAGAGGGGTTGCAAAAACTGAAAAAGTGGTTTGGGGCCAATATAAAGATATTTATGAATGTCCATCAATAAACTGTAAGCTTGCTGTTTAGGGAGGGCAATTTGATCCCTCAGGAAGATCCAGCCATCATCCCCGAAATGGTCATCTTGGGTCACTAGGTCCCATCGTTCCTGTGGGGAATAGTTAGGTTTAATTGTGGTGGATATAAATAGGATAGGGGCTGCTGAAAATTTTGCCATTCGTTCTTGTGCTAGTCTGATTTGTTGTTGCCCATAGCTATATGGTCAGAGGAATTTTGATGTCATCTGCAGTGTATGATGGCCACTCGTGATGGCAGTTGTAGAGCCTCTAAGAGTTTGGAAATCAGAGAAGCATTGACCACTGGTGATCCTTTTCTGGTCAAGAATCCAAATTCCTTCCAAATAGTCAAATATGAATGAGCAATTAGGAAGGCATATTTGGAGTCTGTGTGGATGTTAACCTACTTGTCTTTGGATAGAGTGAGAGCTCTGATAAGCACAAAAACTTCAGCCTTCTGGGAGATGGTCCCTTCAGGAAGGCAGCTGGCTTCTAGAACTGAGGCAGTGGTGACTACCACATATGCAGCTCCACAGGATCCATCACAATTCATCACCGAACTGCCATCCACAAAAAATGGTTAAGTCAGGTGAGGAAGTGGGTAATCAAAGAGGTCCTCATGGGGTGATCACAGGGCCTCCAGCACCTGGGGACAGGAATGGTTAGCACTCGAAGGGGGTGGGGATAGTGGGAGGAGTGTGGCAGGATTGAGGGAAGAAAAAGAACAGGGGGTAATAGTGGAATTTTCCATAAAGAGAAGGTGGAATTGTTGAATTTTTAAAGGGCTCAGAAGGGGAAGAGATTCATTATTTAAGAGGTCTTGTAGTCAATGGGTAGAGAATACAGTTACTGGTTGGACCAAGGTAAGTTTTAGGGCTTCCTTAGTTAGTTCTGCTGCTGCTGCCAGTACTCAGAGACATGGTAGCCATCCACGAACCACAGAATCAAGCTGCTTGGAGAGGTGTGCCAGCTGCTTATAGGAGGGCCCAGTTGATTGAGCGAGGAGGCCAGTGGCAATACCTTGTCTTTCATCTTTATAGTAAGAGGTGGAAAGGATGTTTAGGGTTAGGAGGACAGAGAGTGGGAGAAGATTTAAGAGCATCCCTGAACTTGTAAAAGGAGTTGGCTACTAGGTTAGGGGAGGTGAGGAGCCCGTAAGGGCTTGGCAAGGAATGCAAAGTTGGGGACCCAATGCCTAAAAAATCCCAGCCAGACCCAGGAAGAAGAGGATTTAGAACACAGTTTCAGGTGGCTATAAGTCACGGAGAGCTTGAATTCTGTCTGTTGTCAGGCTTTTAGAGGTTGGAGTGAGGAGTATACCTAAATAGGTGACTGAAGGGGTAGTAAGCTGGGCCCTGGCTGGAGAGACCTGACAGCCCCAGAACCCCCAGGAAATTGAGGAGCTGAACACTTTGAGTCTGGGAAGTCTTGAGGGATGAACTATATAGGAGAAGGTCATTCACATACTACAAGAGAGTGCAATCCCCCAAGTCACGAGCAGTTAGATCCTGTGCCAAGGCTTGCTCAAAGAGGTAGGGACTGTCCCTGAAGCCTTGGGGTAGGACTGTCCATGTCAGCTGTTGAGACCTAAAGGATGTAAGGTATTCCCATGTGAAGGTATAGAGGTAATAAGGGTCAGGATGGAGAGACACTATAAAGAAGGCACCTTTAAGATCCAGGTCAGTAAAGTGAGTGATTGAATGGGGAATATGAGAAAGAAGAGTGTAAGGATTGGGAACCATCCAGTGGATGGGAATAACTGCCTCATTAATTAGGCAGAGATCCTGGATTAAGCTATAGGCTCTTGAGGGTTTGCGGACTGGCAATATGGGAGTTTGCAGGGAAAGTCAATAGGGATGAGGAGTCCCTGGGCAAGTAAACGGTCTATGAAGGGTTTAAGTCCCTCCCTGTGAGTTTTCTGCTCCAGCTGTAAGGTCAGGCACCAGTGATCAAAAGGAGGCAGATGAAAAGCAGATGAACAAGGCTTTATTGAGATTCGCTCCCAGGCAAGACCCTCCAGTCCAACAGAGCAGGTCCGGGAGAATCGCACCCAGGCTCAGCCAGATTGGAATCTTTCTGGGCTTAGGGCAGGAATGGAGCCCTTGGGTTTTAGAGTCCCTTGTCCTAATGGGTTTGGTGGGGGATCTTGCTGAGATCCAGTGTCTTTTCAGGATTGGTTAGGAGACCCCACTGATTGACAGGTGGTTAGGAGGCACCATCACTGCTTGTCTGTTGGTGCCTAATGAGATGTTCTTTACCGGGTGCAGGTTGCCTGGTGCTTTCTTCCCTTAGCACCTCAAACTGACCTAACACTTTCCTACCAAAAACACTCAAAACAGTTTTAAAAGAAATTCTTAAGAGAAAAAAAGTTCAGCCAAAAACAACGGCAGCCTCTACAGGAGAGTTTGGCACCACACAGATTAGCTCCTCCTTCACTTTCAAGACTGGCTCTGCAAACAAAAGACCTGTGCAGGACTCCCGGATGCCCCAGCTCCCTCCTTTCCACAGCAGCCACTAACTTGGCACAGTGCCACATCCTGAGCTGCCCAATATAAAACAGCTCTCCACGAAAGGTGCACAGCTCTCAGAGTGCAGCCCACAAGACCACCTGAGTGAAACCTTCCTGATTGGGAAGCAGAAAGGGAGGGGGTGAGTGAGACACGGTTTAGAGACTAAATTAGAGACCAGAAATTACAAGGTCAAAGGTGATATAAGGAGATAAGACCAGGCACCCACATCACATGAGCAGGCCCCCAAGGAGATCCTTGGACCAACACTCTCACCCTATAATCTTCACCATCCTGAAGGTGGAGATGCCAGAAAACAATAGACAAACCACCTACTGAATGAGAAGAGGAGCTGGAAAGATACTGATCTCATGCATCTTCCTTCAAGATTTTTTTTCTCTCTCTCTCTTTTCCCACCATCACATCCTCAACATTTGTGAAACCAAGTATTTTCATGATTAGGCTTCTGAGGACAGGGATGTCTGAGTAGTATATTACATTCTTTTATCTCCTATTTTTACATTTTTTTATCTCCTATTTTTACGTTTTTTACTTAATATGTTGGTTTGTTTTCTGTATCTACTGTCTTACAACTTGCCTCCTCAAAATCACTCTCTCTCTCTCTCCTCCTGCTACTAACAAATTTCTTTAGATTCCTTTTTCATGCTTTCTTAAATCTAATAACTCTATTTCCTCACTTCCTATCCCCTCAACATCTATCCTACACCTCATCCCAGGATCTTTGTCCACCATCAGAAACTATAGACCCTTTTGCAAAACTGTTTATATGGTAGATGATAGTTGAACTTTCCATTGCTGTATATTGTGACAAAACCATAAACAACTTCATAGCACATATTTGGTTTAAGGTTGTATATTGCTTATAATGGGATCTGTTCACATTGTCCCCCCCCCCTTAAAGGAGAGAGGTATTGTAAAACTGCAGGGACACTATAAGGCTGTAGGGTAAAAACTATAACACCTCAGATCCACAGAGCTATAAGGGAAGACACACAAACAGCATGGGAAAAAAAAAGAAGAAAGTGCCCGAAACAAACCAAGATACTACATTATTCAAATGCATGGCCAACACAATAGAAGAAATGACAGAGAAGGAGTTCAGGATGTACATAATTAAAATGTTCTGTGAATTAAAGGATAACATAAGAGAGCAAATACAAGCAGCAAAAGATCATTTCGATAAAAAGCTATGTAAGCAAATATAAGAAGCAAAACACTACTTCAATAAGGAGATAGAGGTTCTGAAAAAAAATACAGAAATTCTTGAAATTAAGGAAACAATAAACCAAGTTAAAAGCTCAACAGAAGGGGCTGGGGTTGTGGCTCAGAGGTAGAGTGCTTGCCTAACATGCGTGAGGCACAGGGTTCAATCCTCAGCACAACATAAATATAAAATAAAGATATATACTTAAAACTAAAAAATAAATGCTTTAAAAAAATCTCAACAGAACCTATCACCAACAGATTAGATCACTTGGAAGACAGGATCTCAGACAATGAAGACAAAATATACAATCCTGAAAAGAAGGTTCACAACATAGTAAAGATGGTAAGAAACCATGAGCAGAACATTCAAGAATTATGAGATAACATAAAAAGACCAAATTTAAGAATTATTGGGGTAGGGGAAGGCACAGAGTTCCAAACCAAAGGAAAGAACAACCGATTTAATGAAAATCAAAAATTTTCCAAACACAAAGTATTAACTGGAAAATCAAATACAAAAGGCTTACAGAACACCCAATGTACAAAGTCACAACAGATCCACACCAACACACTTTATAATGAAAATGCCTACTGAAGCCAGAATTAGACAAGCAGTCAGTGTAGATAGGTAAATCAAGTCAGGTCGGATCAAGGAGGCCAATTTTGAGTGAGTCTGGGAAGTTGGAGACTGACCCTGAGGGATTGAAATGTTAATTCCTTCAGAGCCTTCCCAGGCCTTTATCAAGAACCTGCCCCTGCTCTAACCTGTTGCCAAGATAAACCATCCCAGAAATTGCCCCTCCCTACAGGGAGCTATAAGGTTGTTACAATGTTCTTGGCTACTGCATCCTGCCCTTCCCCCTTCAGCCCACAGTTTCCCACCTTTGGGCCCTCCCACAGAGCATTCCTGGGCCTAGTCACCTACATGGAAGGAGAAAGATAAGGGGGGAAAGGCAGGAGAACAAAGGAAGCCTAGGACATATAAAAAGGGCAGAACACCTAGCCTCTTGGTTTACCAGGATACCAGCTATGGCCCCCTTCCCCCTCCTGGGAGAAGTCTATGTTACCCCTTTTTAAATAAACCCTGCTTTATACGCATGCCTCAGCATGTTTCTCTAATGTTCATACAGAATAAGGAGAGAATTTTTAAATCCACAGAAGAAAGAAATTAGATCACATATACGGGGAACCAATTAGGATCTCTGCAGATTTTTCAACTCAGACCCTCAAAGCCAGGAGATCCTTGAATAACATATACTAAGCTCCAAAAGAAAATAGATGCCAACCAAGAATCTTATATCCAGCAAAATTAAGCTTTAGACTTGATGACAAAATAAAAACCTTCCATGATAAGCAAAAGTTAAAAGAATTTACAACTAGAAAGCCTGCACTACAGAACATCCTCAGCAAAATATTCCAAGAGGAGGAAACAAAAAACAATAATGAAAATCAGCAAAGGGAGGTATTGCACTAAAGGAAATACTAATCAAAGGAGAAACCAAATCTAGTTAAATACCAAAAATAAATAAATATGACTGGGAATACTAATCACGTCTCAATAATAACCCTGAATCTTAATGGCCTAAACCAATCAAAAGACATAAACTGGCAGATAGGATTTTTAAAAATACCCTATAACATGCTGCCTTCAAGAGACTCATT
Organism: Urocitellus parryii; assembly: GCF_045843805.1. Classification (NCBI taxonomy): domain Eukaryota; kingdom Metazoa; phylum Chordata; class Mammalia; order Rodentia; family Sciuridae; genus Urocitellus; species Urocitellus parryii. Next base: position 130,108 of record NW_027554059.1, read on the forward strand.
TCATAGGAAAAGACATCCACAGACTGAAGGTAAAATATTGGGAAAAAAACATACCACGCACATGGACTGCAGAAGCAAGCAGGGGTTTTTCATTCTCAGATCAAATAAAGTAGGCTTTAAGCCAAAGATAATCAAAAGGGATTAAAAAAAGGACATTTCACATTGCTTAAGGGAATCATACACCAACAAGGCATAACAATTATAAATATATATGTTTATAATTGTTATAAACACTTGGAGCATCTACGTTCATCAAAAAAACTCTTCTCAAATTCAAGAGTCAAAAAAACCACAACACAATAATCTTGGGTGACTTTAACACACCTCTTTCACCACTGGATAGATCTTCCAAACAAATGCTAAACAAAGAAACTACAGAACTCCATAATAAAATCAATAACTTAGACTTAACAGACACATATAGAGTATTTCATCCATCAATGAGCAAATACACTTTCTTCTCAGCAGAACATGGATCCTTCTCTAAAACAGACCATATATTATGCCACAAAGCAACTCTGACTAAACACAAACAAATAGATACTACCCTGAATTCTATCAGATCATAATGGAATGAAATTAGAAATCAATGATAAAATAAAGAATAGAAGCTACTCCAACACCTGGAGACTAAATAATATACTACTGAATTAACAATGGGTTGCAAAAGACATCAAAGAGGAGATTAAAAGATTCTTAGAGATAAATGAGAACATTGATACAACATATCAAAATCTCTGGGACACTATGAAGGCAGTACTAAGAGAAAATTTCATTGCATTGAGTTCATTCCTTAAAAGAAGGAAAAAGTCAACAAATAAATGACCTAACAGTACATCTCAAAGCCCTAGAAAGAGAAGAACAAATTAACATACCAAAAGCAGTAGATAAAAGACAGGAAATAATTAAAATCTGACTGAAATCAATGAAATTGAAACAAAAGAAACAATTGAAAAAATTGACAAAACAAAGTTGGTTCTTTAAAAAAATAAATAAAATTGGTAAGCCCTTAGCCATGCTAATGAAGAAAAGGAGAGAGAAAACTCAAAATTACTAACATCAATGATGAAAAAGGAAATATCACAATAGATACTACAGAAATACAGAAGATAATTAGAAATTATTTTGAAAATTTGCACTCTAATAAAATAGAAAATACTAAAGACATCAACAATTTTCTTGAGTCATATATTTGCCCACATTGAATCAGGATGATCTACCCAAGTTATACAGATCAGTTTCAAGCTTAAAAAAAAATGCCATCAGAAGCCTACCAACTAAGAAAAGCCCAGGACCAGATGGATACACCGCAGAGTTCTTCAAGACCTTCAAAGAAGTAGTAATACCAATAATACTCAAAATAATTCATGAAATAGAAAAAGAGGGAATACTTCCAAACTCATTCTATGAGACCAATATCATCTTGATACAAAAACAAGACAAAGACACATCAAAGAAAGAAAACTTCAGACTAATATCTCTAATGAACATAGATACAAAAATTCTCAATAAAATTCTGGCAAAACAAATACAGAAACATATCAAAAAGAGAGTGCACCATGATCAACTGGGGTTCATCCCAGGGATGCAAGGTTGGTTCAACAAACAGAAATCAATAAATTCATCACATCAATAGACTTAAAGATAAGAATCATATGATCATCTCAACAGATGCAGAAAAAGCATTCGATAAAATACAGAACCACTTCATGTTCAAAACACTAGAAAAACTAGGGATAACAGGAACATATCTCAACATAATAAAGGCTATCTATGCTAGGCCTAAGATCAACATCATTTTAAATGGAGAAAAATTGGAGGCATTCCCTCTAAAAACTAGAACAAGACAGGGATGCCCTCTTTCACCACTTTTATTTAACATAGTCCCTGAAACTCTAACCAGAGCAAATAGACAAATGAAAGAAATTAGAGGGATACAGATAGGAAAAGAAGAACTCGAGTTATCACTATTTGCCTACAATATGATTCTACGCCTTAGGAGATCCAAAAAATTCCACCAGAAAACTTCTAGAACTAATAAATAAATTCAGCAAAGTAGCAGGATATAAACTCAACACCCATAAATCAAAGGCATTTCTGTACATCACTGACAAATCCTCTGAAAGGGAAACAAGAAAAACTAGCACATTTACAATACCTCAAAAAATTTAAAATACTTGGGAATCAACCTAACAAAACATATACAATGAAAATTACAGGACACTAGAGAAAGAAATTAAAAAAGAACTTAGAAGATGAAAAGATCTACCTTGTTCTTGGATAGGCAGAATTAATATTGTCCAAAAAACTATACTACCAAAAGCCCTATGCAAATTTAATGCAATTCCAATCAAAATCCCAATGACATTCCTCATAGAAATAGAAAAAAAGCAATCCTGAAATTCACCTAGAAAAATAAGAGACTCAGAATAGCCAAAGCAATCTTTAGCAGAAGAGTGAAGCAGGTGGCATCACTATACCAGACCTTAAACTATACTATAGAGCAATAGTAACAAAAAACAGCAAGGTATTGACACCAAAATAGACTTGTTGAATAATGGTACAGAATAGAGGACATAGAGACAAACCCACACAAATACAGTTACCTCATGTTAAACAAAGGTGCCAAAACATATTTTGGAGAAAGGATAGCCTCTTCAACAAATGGTGCTGAGAAAACTGGAAATCCACATGCAACAAAATGAAATTAAGCCTCTATCTCTCACTATTCACAAAACTCAACTAAAAGTGAATCAAGAACCTAGGAATTAAACCAGAGATCCTATATCTAATAGAAGAAACAGTAGGCCCTAATCTCCATCATGTCGAATTGGGCCCCAACTTCCTTAATAAGACTCCTATAGTGTAAGAATTAAAATCAAGAACCGATAAATGGGATGAATTCAAACTAAAAAGTTTCTTCTCAGAAACAGAAACAATCAGTGAGGTGAATAGAGAGCCTACAGAATGGGAAAAAAATTTTACCCTTCACACTTCAGATAGAGCACTAATCTCTAGGGTATATAAAGAACTCAGAAAGCTGAACACCAAAAAAAAACAAATAACCCAATCAATAAATGGGCCAAGGACCTGAACAGACACTTCTCAGAAGAGGATATACAATCAATCAACAAATATATGGAAAAATGTTCATCATCACTAGCAATTAGAGAAATGCACATCAAAAAATGCTCTGAAGATTTCACCTCACTCCTGTCAGAATGGCAATTATCAAGAATACAAGCAACAAGGATGTGGGGGAAAAGGCACACTCATACAATGCTGGTGGGACTGCAAAATGGTGCAGCCAACATGGAAAGTAGTATGGAGATTCCTTGGAAAACTTGGAATGGAACCTCCCTTTGAACCAGCTATCCCACTCTTTGGTCTTTACCCAAAGAACTTAAAAACATACTACAGGGACACAGCCATATCAATGTTTATACCAGCACAATTCACAATAACTAAATTGTGGAGTCAACCTAGATGCCCTTCAGTAGATGAATGGATAAAAACAAATGTGTATATATACACAATGGAACACTACTCAGCAATAAAGAAGCATAGTCATGACACTTGCAGGTAAATGGATGGAGTTGGAGAAGATAATGCTAAGTGAAGTTAGCCAGTCCCAAAAAACCAAATGCGGAATGTTTTCTCTGTATAAGGAGGCTGATTCATAGTTGGGTAGGGAGGGGGAGCATGGGAGGAATAGATGAACTATAAATAAGGCAGAGGGGTAGGAGGGAAGGGAGGGGGTAAGGGGTTAAAAATGAGATGGACGTCATTATCCAAAATACATATATGAAGATATGAATAGTGTGAATAAACTTTGTATACAACCAGAGATATAAAAAACTGTGCTCTATATATGTAATATGAATTGTAATGTATTCCACTGTCATATATAATAAATTAAAATTTAAAATTTTTTTAAAAAGTGTCAGCATCATATCCCTATTTATAATCTATGGAAATTGGAACTATTATAAAACTCACTAGGCTTTAGAAGCTACGCCAGATAATAAACAGAATGCTATTAATTGTACTTTTTATACAGGCTCAGCTACATGAAAGCCTTAAATGGGAATTGTCTTTCTGACTTGAAACAAGTAAATCTAGGCTTCTCAGCCTTTACACGTGAGCAGTAAGAGCTGTGCTAGGCTGAGCATATTTTTTTGTACAGGAAATGACACATTCATTCATTTGATCCTAACAACTCAGAACTCAGGAACAAGATGTTGTACACTGTGACAGCAAAGAGAAATGAGATCTGATATCAAAACATTTGTGATCAGCTGCAAGGGAATAATTGGATAAATCTCTATAAGACAACTTCTTCATCAGACAACGTCACAGGAAGAAATAAAGAAAACACGAGGAGACTATTTTAGATAAGAAGAGACTAAAGATATATAAAACACATCACTTGAACTAAGAGTCCTGGTGTGTGGTGGGTATGACAGCTGTTGGGATGGTGGTATAGCTCAGTGGTAGAGAACATGCTGGCAGATATGAGACCCTGAGCTCCATCCCCAGCACCAGGTTCTTTAGGAAAACTGTGGAAATCTGAATATAGAATGATATTACATGATTAAAGGATTACCATTAATTCCTTAAATGTGACAATGGTATTATATTTATTCAGAAGAAAGAATTTATTCTCAGAAGATTTGTGGTCACATATCTAGCACCAAGTGTCTCAATGTCTACAATTTACCTTCAAATGATTTCACACATAAATGTTCAGATGGCAAAATGTTAACTGTTGACTCTATGTTGTAGATACACATATGGGTGGGTGCTTAGGGTACCTTTTTTTTAACTTTCATGTGTGTTTAAAAAATTTTAGTAAAAATGTTGAAAAGGGCTGGGGTGTAACTCAGTGTAGTGTACTTGCCTGGCATATGTGAGGTCCTAGGGTTCATCCCCAGCACTGCATCAAATAAATAAATATCAGAATTTAATTTTAGAAATGGGGAAGTTTAGAGATGAAAAACCTTACTCAAGGCTACATGGTTTCTCAGTAGCAGACAGAACTTGGTCTTGGTCTGATTTCTAGGAGTTGTTAGTATACAACACTAGCTGCACAAACTGTCTCAACTTACACAGAAAATGACTTGCCACCCTGCTGAATTCCACATATGGTAAACAGAACTAGACAAATATCCTGATTTGGAAAAATGTCTATTGCAAACATGCCTTGTTTAGAAAACAATTCATATCGAGTGCTAAATAAAGAATCCTTATTTCAACTCTTGAAATTTACCCCAAGGAAAGAAAGACAAAACTTTAAGCTTAATGATGGAAACCGCAAGATTTTTTTTTTAAGAGCAGAAATTCCAGACATATGCAAAGGTTCCACATTGGGGTAATCAAGTACAACTGAGACTATACATTCGATAAAATAAATGTTCAATACTATATAAGCAAAGTTGCTTAGGAATGAGGCAAAACTGGGTAATAAAGGTACATTCCAGGGCAGAGAATGAATATGGACAAGAAAGGTATTGGGGGGTGGGGAATCAATAATGTCGGCAAATTATTCAATTAATTAATTTGTTTTAATTAGGTATATATGACAGCAGAATGCATTTTGATTCATTGTACACAACTGCTGCACACCTCTTCATTTCTCTGAATGTATTTGGGTATTTAAATTTAAAATAATAATAATAATTAGAGATCATACTTCCTATTGCCTCAAAGCCCCTCTCCACATTTCCATATGCCTTACACACCCTAATTGCCCCAATTGAGCCAACATTAAAATAAGAAAACTGGGGCTGGGGATGTGGCTCAGGCGGTAGCAGGCTCACCTGGCATGCGTGCGGCCAGGGTTCCATCCTCAGCACCACATACAAAGACGTTGTGTCCTCAGCAAACTAAAAAAAATAAAAATA